>NC_143586.1:83824102-84131218 GCF_048544385.1 Mastigoproctus giganteus | reverse complement strand
TTCTTACTCTTAGTTGCCCTAACACAGCCCATGTATTTACTTGTTCCATGGTAACTCCCAGCAGTCTTTGAAATCCCCAGCACCTTGTTTTCCAGGCTCCTGCTAATTCCAATAGAAGCAATGCAAGAATCATTTTCACCTCTGCCTGCAGATACTGTTAATCTATTATTCTGTGAAATCCCTCAAGCTAGCAGTTTTCCGACCCACCCAACACTGCCTTGATAATATCGGTAAATTCTATTGGACTCTTTCTATTTAAGTGTATACTATCCCTGTAGAAACAACCTCTCTCTCCTGTTAACAAGCACAGATCACACTGAGAAAAATTCTACCTCATAAGCCTTGCACAATCTCTTTAGGGATGAACTGATTGACAAAGCTCTCATCGTATACTCCCTACTATCATGTCTGGACAGAATTGCAGACACTTTCAAATTTAACCCTAACTCATGACTTTTTTTCAGCGTTGACCTGTATTTGCTAAGTAAATCCCCAGATCTCCTACTTCTAATGTCATTAGTGCCGATGTGTACAACAGTATCACCCTTTATCCCTTAAAAGATGATATCTGCTCTACACTTCATCAACTTTTTCCCTTGGTAGGCATACTCTGGTCCTATTCCACCTATCCTTTCTGCACAATATATTTCCCGTCTCCCTGACAACAGAGCTGACAATAACTGGCTCCTGTGGGACCAGTGCATTCTGCTCTGAAAATTGCCACTGCTGCCTGATACACAAGAGTCAGCTCTGGCGTTGAGTTGGGCAGCTGAGAGCTTGATGGGCTTCCCATCAAGAATTCCTTCTAGGATATCTACTACCCTACTCTTCAAACTCCCATAGTGCCCATCAGAATGCTGAGTTGGCACCTAATTTCTTGACACTCTTTGCACCTAGCACACACACACACAGACATCCTCCTTTGCTAGATCATGTCCTGTTCCAGAAAGTCTGCAAACCTTTCACAAGTTGCACATTTTTTTAGGTTGTGATGCATTGGAGGTTCTCCCCCGAGCCACAGCACTTCCACAAAGCAACGTGCACAAAGTGCACGTTGCTTTGTGGCTTTAGTCTGGGGCATGATTTTCATTTAAACACAATTTAATTAATTACGAATGAAAATTAATAAGATTTAAGGTAAATAAATTTAATTGATTAATTGACTATACTATACTATACTTAACTACACAATACTATACTAAGTTAACGTAGTGATACGTATTACATCTAGTTTTACGTTATACCTTACGCTATCCTATCGAGAAATACGCTATAACGTAACAATCACAATGTTAAATTATTTATATCCTTAGCTAAATACAAAATATATATGCCCACAAAGTTATCAAAGCTTCAAACTACTTATTTATTAAAATTAAATACCCTACTATTCTTCTGCGCTATTGATTACATGCTACGATATTCATGCCGAAACTACGATACAATAGTGGAATGAGTAGCAAGGCGTAACTTAAAAAAATACTTTAAAAAAAATAAGCTAATGAATGCTATTAAGCCTATTTAATCTATTTGTAAAACACAAATTAATATGTTAATTAATCAAAAATACGAACGATAAAAACTCAATGTAAACTTATCCAGGAGCTCAAAAAGTTGAGATGTTTGTGTATGAACACAAACATCTTTGTTTCTTCATGCATCCAGCAAGTTTCTGGGTGCATGAAGGCTTGACATTGTTTATTGATTGGATGTATTTTCTGGCCTCTTGATTGGAAATGTTCAGTTCTATTTTTAGTTTTGGAATTTCTCTTCTATCATTGGGATGCTCTCCTAGGCAACTGGAATAATTTGGCTTGGAAGCTGAACAGTCCTTGCTCTTGCGGCCTTTGTCAACACATTCAGCACAGGCAGGGAAGCCATGACAGGCAGTCTGTGAGTGACTATACTTTTGGCACTTAACACACCTCATTGGACTTGGAATGTAAATCCTTGTTGGCAGTTTAAGTAGCCCGCCTTGATGGAACTTGGAGGCTGTGGGGTGTTGAATGTAAGGATAAGAATTCAAGTAGGAATGAAATTTCCATCCTCATGCATCGATATTCGCTTAACAGCTGCCACACTTTGATCTTTCAATTCAGAACAGATCTCTTTTTTGGAAACTTGAAGATCTCTCTCTCTCTTTGATATGATACAACCTGAAGAGTTCAGAGTTTTACGGGAGTTATGATGATTGGTATTTGCCCAAATGATGAGGCTTTCAGAATTTGTTGGGCATATTTTGCACAGGAGGCTTTAACTAAAAGATCTCCAGAACATAGCCATTTCACAGTTTTTGGTGATGCTGCTAACCTTTCTCTAATCCTTTCTGGATGAAGAAGGGCGACATTTTCTGAATCGTGTGTAATGGATAATTAGGAAAATTGATGTCACTGATGTTGTATCCTCAGTTCTGGGTCTTTTTGCAGAGGTATTGTCAGTATCATGTGATCAATGAGGTAAGGGCCTTGGTGAGACCCCAGCAGAAGAGGAGGGATTTAAATTACTCATAAGAGTAAAATAAAGTTTCTGATATCCTAAGTACTTTAATCATCACAGAGCCCTATGAGGGGATGCCCACTCACAAACTAGCAGGTACTACATATGTGAATAGGATGCCAAGTTCATTAGAGCATCACATCCATATTTTCAATAAGTCTAAACAAAAGGAAGGAGACCTATTGGAACGCAGTTGACCATAGCAGTAAGGCTCATCTCAATCCTCATAACTCTTAATAACAGAAATTTTTTGACTGGCCTGATCTCCTCTCCCTCTTTCTAGGATAACTGTGCCTATCTTGTATTGGAGTTTCGGCACGAATATCGTAGCATGTAACCAGTAGCGCAGAATCCCAATGTCTCATCTTCAGTCAACTCTGCAGCTGTTCTCTCTTCATACATTCTTTCACCTGTCAGACTGATTTTTCCCACATTAGATGCTTTTGCAGGTCCAGGATCTAGATGTCAACCTGAAGATGTTGACTCAGAATCATGTATATAAAGAATAATGCACGACTGTTAGCTGAGACCACCACAGTCTTCTGCTGTCGCATAACTTATATCCTCAGCTGATCTCTTAGGAAATAATCCTATCTTCGTACAGTCTGGTCCAAGAACCTGCATAATATTGGTCCTTGAATCTGATCCTCGCTGAAGGGTTCCTCTAACTGATTAATCCAGTCACATCTTAGTGTTTTACTGTAAATATTCAGACCTGTCTGCTTTGACAATTGTATTGTAACCTCCATCTTTTATATATTTTTACTTCTAATTTAATTTATGCAAATTTCTTAGCATGTCTTTTTGAGTTATGCTGTGCTAACCTTTTCTAGTGGAAACCTTATTTTCTTCTACATAAAATTAAACTGACATTACAAAAAAAATTCCCAAAAAAATTCAAATAACACTAATTATATGTTAATGTAAAGTATCAGTTATTCACTTTTTATGGCCATATTTCCTGGCATTCATTACTATAATTTCATGAGTGTCCTATTTCATCTTTCTTTTGATTATAAACAAACTTACAATGATAACACAGCAAAAGATGCGAAAGTAATGCTCCAGAACAGTACTTTCATGTACTTATTTTAGATTTACTACCAAGTCTTGGCATATTACCAAGGTTATATATCCTTGTCATATTACTCATAGTATTTGTCTTGCATTGCTTGAATGGGTAAAAAACAATGAGTATAATTTATTTTATTTAATATATGAAATAGTAATGGTAATTTTTAATATATATTAATGTCAATCATTTTAAAAGTTTTTAATTTCACACCGAAATTGAGAACTTTAAAAAAAAAAATGACTTTATTATTAATGATTTCATAGCTTTTGATTGTTGTAACTACTCATACACAGTATGACAAATTGTCCTCTATATTTTATTTGCTATAATAAACATAATATACTATAATCTAAGTATGAAAATGATAAAAAAAATATCATTATGGAAAAACATTCATTATATGAGCAATTATTGTATACAAAATCAATGCATGTTTCCAAAAAAAAAAAAAAAAAAGTAACAGTGGAGAAACATTTAAAAATTTTTTATTTCTGTAAAAGTATAGCAATTTTACAAGTATGAGGCAAGAAATGATCGGTACCTCATGCATTTTCATACTGTGGTCCTGTGAAAGTTATTTTAAAGATAGTTTGGATATATATATATATATATATATACTGTATATATATATATATACACACACACAAAACACAGTAAAAATAAAATGGTAGCAAGGAAGTATACAACTAACCACAGATTATTTTCTCACTCTTGGAATGATTTTTAGATGTAATTTGACAACAAAGTTCATATAAAAGATTAATACTAAAGTTCTTTTTTTTTTTAAACAACACAGTTCGTTATATGCATTTCTTACAAATGATATGGCCATTAGGATATTGCAAAGTTCAAATGAGAGTGATGAAATGTAATTATGATTATGAAGTTTTCTGTAAATTTAGCACAACAAATGACAAAATTTATGGAAATATTAATTTTTGTATTTGTATACCATTTTGCAAAAAAACCCAGTTTGTTCTTTTCTGAATTATTCATATGAAAAGTATTAAAAAAAGTATTTTTTTACATGTGTGTGTTTGTGTATGTGTGCACGTGTGTGTGTGTATGTTCATAATAGGATTAATACATCTAAACCCTGAAAGAAAATAAAATAATAATAAATGATAATTAAAATTGCCATAATCTGAATGCACAGAATAACTTACTTTTCATTTGATAAATTATACCCCAAAATATTAAAGGAAATATTACATGAAAGAGTAATATACATTTCCACTAAAAGTGGCTCAACAAACAGGCTCAAGGATACAGGCTGATGAAGTTATGAAGTATACTTAAGTATACTCTCATTAAAAGAGAATAGTTGCCCTTTCTTGATAACCTATTTACCCCATTAGAAACTTTATCCCCATTAAAATATGCAAGATAGAAACATTAATTATATAATTTCCTCCCTCTGTACACTATACAAACAGATCAACCATATCCTTTCTTAAATTTTAAGCAAATACAGTAACTTCTTATAGAATTAAGGCATTTCTTCATTACAAATTAAAATATACAATAATTCTGTCTCAGAAGGACCAGAAAGGCACAAAATTCAACACTGCTAAGCTACAGGAAGGACATGCCATCTTTCAGTAAGAACAGTCTCATTCATTTAATAATGAGGTGGATTTCTTTGTTTGCTTTATTTACTGGATGCTCTGAGGTTATATGAAGTAGATCTCATCATGTGAATCATTCCCTCTCTCGCTCTGCCTTTTTTGCTTTCTAAAAATGCATATATATAGTTGAAACTTATTAAAAACAATGAATCTTTGTGACACATGACAGCCAAGTATTACTTCTGAGGTCTGTTTTCAGCAGGCAGCAGTGGTAGAAAAATATACAAACATATACCATGGCAGCAAGGTAGGGCACCATCAGAATACAATTAAATACTGTCCCTAAGAAAGTTTGCTCTGTGTATTTAAATAATACAAAATATTTAACCAGTCACTGTGTCATTTATTACCTCTCGTATTCATTTTCCTTCTCCTCTCTCACACACACAAACACTCACCCACCCATATGCACAAAGTAAGAATGTCTGGTGCTATTAGATGTTAAATCTGGTTAAATCATCACTGGTTTCAGGAGCTCAATGTGTCTTTATAAATTTTATTTCTTGATATTCCTTCTTGCTAATATACTAACGCTTTTTGGTTTTGCGTTTTCTTTTTTTTTTTTTCCCTGAAGAAAGTCCTGATGGGAAGGTGTCATTCTTTAAATTTTCACCAGAACATAAATCAGGCAAGCTACATTCCTCTTCCTCTTCTTCCTCCTCGTCTTGTAATCCTGTGAATAAACAGTTTTATTTCAACAATAAAATTACTTGGGATGACCAAATGAACTTTATTAAAATAAATATACAAAAATAAATAAAAATAAGTTAAAAATAAAATAAGAGCAAATACAAATAATATACCAAAAACAATAAAAATATATACAGGATGACAATATATGTTATTTTTGAAAAAAATATCTATTAGGTCTGAAAATAATAAAGTTGAGACAAAATGTCTGAACGTTCAGAAAAAAAAAAAAAAGTTTTTGAATAACTGGATGGGGCATATTTAGAAGCATTGTATAGCACTGATTTTCCATGTTATGAATAAATTATAGCTTTTATAATACTAAAAAAAAAAAAAAAAACACAGTATTTCCTTGTATAGTTTTATTTAATATATCAGACTAGTGTCCATTAAAATTAGTGTTAATAGTTTTCAGTTTTTTAAATTAAACAGGTATTTGTTTTATCTATCCATAGTTACAAATCCAAACAGTTAACCCTATATCATTAGAATTTATCCAATCTCTTAATGGATTCAGTCAAAGTGATATGTTATGTTTTAATGCAGTATCATTAGAGAACTAAAGTGATAAAAGCAAGAATGTGCAATTTATATCACTGCATTAGTGCTTGCACCACAGGGCTTGAAGCAACTTTATATTCCTTGACTGAATTATCCAATGAAAATTTTATAACATTTCGTTAACAGAAACTTTTCTAATGCACATGTTTTGGAACAGAAAAAAAAAATTAAGCTTATAATATTCAATTCTTACCAGAACAAGTACTGTAAGGTGAAATCATGCACAATGTTTAGCTAAATGTAGTAGGGAGAAATGACAACCATGATATTTAGTACAAAGAATGGTATATTTGTAATTATGAGTAGAACTACTTTATTCCAGGGCTTGAAATGGAATGGAGTGTGCCAGAATGTTTCCAGTTCATCACACATATTAGCAATATCATGTACATACTTGAGTATTAAAAATAGGATATTGTGTTAATGAGTGTTCTATTCTGTTTTGTGAAATTCTCCATTTCAACCTCTGCTTTATTCCTTTTTAAAATAAATAGTTTCACTTTGTGTGAGAAATAATTTAAACTAAATTTGCTACTATGTGTATTGATCTTATACTGTGGAGGCATACCACCATGGGTTGCCTCAGCAGTCAAAAGCAGACATTTACCCATAATCTGTAAACATTCTAACTCCTGAAAGAGGCCTCTGAGGTCGGGAAAACTCATGTCTAAAAATATATATAAATTCATACACCGACCATTGAATAAAATTTAAAATTTTAATATGACTACAATCTTTACACAAAAAAATATTTACAATAAACTATTGCGGAATGCTAAAAACTGTAATAAAAGATCATTTACAATAAAATTTGCTAAAATATAAAACATTAAAAGCGCTAAAAACCTGAAGCTTTCGGGAGCGTCAGCTCCCTTCTTCAACAGTGATATGACTTCCTGCAACATCTCCTTAAGTAGCAAGCTCACGGTACCTCCACACGTGGTATTTCTCCACGTGGTTCAATCGGCACATGGTCAGAACTGGAAGCGGAAATGTCTCGGGAACGTGGCAAAGAAAATCGTTCACCCGACCTTAATATAATTGTTTCAAAGATAGGATTAATACGTATACCTCTATCTCTATTCATGGTATTCCTACTGGATGAACTAATCCGTAAACCCTCGAGCCATTTACGCTCCCAGTATCCATGTGCACAATCCAAAATAATAGCGTCCTCCGGGGAGATTTGATGCTGCTTCTCCCAAAAATGTTCGGCCACAGCAGACTTGTTGTATTCAGCGGTTCTTATGGCATTTAAATGTTCCCCCAGACGGTCTAGATTTTGTGACTCTAGAAAGCTTTCAATGAGTCGACCACGTCTGTTTTAGGATTGCCCCATAAGGGATGGTGCCTGTTAAAATCCCCTAATATATAGAAAGGTGGAGGTTGGAGGTATCTGTATGAAGAGATCTTCAAGATCTTTTAAAGAGTAAGTATGGTTTGGTGATAGGTAGATTGCGACAAGTGTTATTGAAATACAGAGAGTTATATGAACAGCAACAGCTTCTATTTCAGTTTGAAGTGGTATATATTTAGTTGGGATCTTTGAATTTACTAGGATTTCCACATCACTATGGGCAGCGTTAGCTGTATTTCACACTCTTCGATAAAGGCAACAGTTCTTTATTGAAGGAGAAATTTGCAAAGGTTAGGTAAGTTTTCTGAAGACAAAGGGAAACTGGAGAATATCGGTTAATTAGATCATGGATATCATCTGTGTTGTAATGAAAGCCTCCGCAGTTCCAATGTAAAATACAAGGCATTATTTGCGGTTAATTGATGGAGCTGTATCTGACTACTTTTTGAAGGTTACTGACTTATGATGTTCCAATTTTGGTTTACCTTTTTCAGAGAAAACTGGCTGACCAGTGTCCATTTCTTCTTCTACATAGATTTTTAAAAGGGGATCATCCTGTACGGATGTGCCATCTGTGTCCATGGTTGTGTTCTGAATATTTTTCATTACATTTGCATTTTTACTATGAGATATAGTAATAATAGTAATAGAGACATGTGATGCCAGAAAAAGCGTATGAGCTTATATAGCATTAGCCAAAAAAAAAAAAAAAAAAAAAAATCACACAACCATTCCCTCGAAAAGTTTGTCTAGTTCCTCCTTGAATTTATTTCAGCTATTTCCATGACAGATGCAAGTTTGTTCCGGCAATCAACCAAACAGGCTAAAGGCATATTTCTGCACATCTATTCTACAACTTTCTTTCCACAATTTGAATTTATGCCCCCTTAGGTTCATAATCTCAGCAAGCAGAAGAATCTCATCAGAATTCAGCATGCTCCACCCATTCAAGGCCTTATACACCTAAATTAGATCAACTCGCAGGTGCCTAGTCTCCAGCCACTCACCAATCTTGTTGCCCTTCTCTGTACATGTTCAAGCAACTCTACATCCTTTCTAAAATGAGGCCTCTAGACCTGTACGCAGTACTCAAGGTGTGGCCTGACCATTGCCTTATACAAAGGAACAATCACCTCCTTTTCCCTGCTAGCAAAATTTGTGTATATCATTGACAAAACCCCATGACCTGCCCTGGCAGCCTGTCTGCATTGCTCAGAAAACTTCATATCTGACTGCACAATTACTTCCAGGTCTTTTTCATTTTTACCACCCTAAGTATAGTACCACACAGTTGGTACATTTCTCTGGGGTTACTTCTAACCATATGCAGTACTTTGCATTTGTCAATGATAAACTTCAGTTACCACTTCTCAGTCTATCTGCCCAAATTTTCTAGATCCTGTTGCAGTAGCACACTGCCATTACTGTCATTACCAACTCTGCCAACTTTTGTATCATCTGCAAACTTCGACACTACTCCTGATATACCTTCATCAATATCATTGATAAATATACAAAACAACAGTGGGCCCAACACAGAATCCTATGGGACTACACTAATAACATTAGTCCTCAAAGAGCAGTGTCCACTGATTACCACTCTCTGTCTTCTCCTACTCAACCACCCTTTTATCCATTGTAGCAACTTACCCTTAATACTATTCTGCTCCAATTTGTACAGTAGTCTTCCATGTGCAAAAGTGTCAAAAGCTTTCTTGAAATCCAAGTATATGATATCAAAATGATTTTTTCCTCATGTTCCTTTGTAACCACATCATAGTATCTAATCAAATTTGTCAGACAAGACTTTCCTTTAACAAACCCATGCTGTGTCTGAATTATTGCTGCAATCTTGTCTAGATATGATATCTATCACTGGAGGAGGAGATGCCGATGGAATTGTCAGAGGAGTATTATTTGCCTGGTGAGAGAACTTGGATTGTTGCTCACGTATACTTGGTTTTTGCTCACAAAGAACATTTCTTGCCCAATTAGAAATTGATTTGTTAGTGGGAACTGTTACATCAGTTTGAATGGAGACTGTCTGATACTTTTTTACAGCTTTGGCATAGGTCATATTTTTGGTTATAGTAGGTGCATCTATTTTTCTCGCTTCTTGGTAACTGACTTTGTTTAAAAACTTTGTATTTTACAATTTTTTTTTTCTTTGTTTTCCACTTTTCACATGTCTTTGAATATGCAGGCAGGATGGTCACCTTTGCAATTTGGGCAGGTCATTTTTGTAGTTGTACATTCACTTTGTATGTGATTTCCACTAATAACATTAGTCCACGAAGAGCAGTGTCCATTGATTACCACTCTCTGTGTTCTCCTACCCATCCACCCTTTTATACATTGTAGCAACTTACCCTTAATACCATTCTGCTCCAATTTGTACAGTAGTCTTCCATGCACAATTGGAGATAGGAACTCCTCTGCATACAGTTTGTGAGTGGCCATATTTTTGGCATTTATAACATCTTAAAGGGTTTGGAATGTAGGGAGCGGATGCAGCAAAGTAAATAACCTGCTTTTACAGAGGAAGGGAAGTTGGGTGCATCGAAAGTGAGAATAATATTTCTGGTAGGTGCAAGTTGATATTGGCTGCTAACTCAAGGGCTCAACTTGAAACCTATGAAAATTGCACCCTCACCACCTTTATGGACTGGGTACGACTCCACTACCTCACAATATCACCCACAAAATCTCAATCCATCTTGCTAAAAGGCTCCCTGGCACCAACAAGACCATCACAGATCAAGATCCATGGCATTACAGTCAAACTTGTCACTGAACTAAAGCATCTAGGAATAATAATAATAGATAAGAACCTATCCTTCCTCCCTCACCTGAACTATATACAAAGAAAGATCAGGACCTACATAGCAATGGTGGCCAGGGTGATCTGCCGAGACTGGGGGGTTGAAAAAATGCACGCTGGCTCTCTTTTATAAAGCCATATTCATTCCTGCAATCACTTACGTCTCTGGGGCATGGTTTCACAAGGCTTCCACCGTAGTCAATAAGAGAAAATTGGAGTCCATTCACAGGCCAATTCTTCTTAACATGACTAGGGCATGTAACACGGTTAGCACACATACTGCAGGTACTGGCAGGGGTGCTACCCCTTGACCTGGAGGTCACACGTGTTGGAATGCTCTATCGATTCAGTAGAGACAAATATGCAACCTATATCGACCATATAACAGATCCATTAAGCAACAGACCTAGCGAGAAAAGAAGACTTCTGACCTACCTACAACAAATTTGGCAGGAAAGGTGGACAACCTCCACCAAAGGAGAAATAACTCAAAAATTTATACCAGGCATCGACAGAATATTTCCCAAGTCCCCGACCTGGTTTTCACCAGGACTACAAACTACCTATCTTCTAACTGGATACGGTGCCATCCGCAGCAAACTCACCATGCTAGGCATCGAAAACAATCCCCTATGTGCATGTGGCTCCCAAGAAACCTGGGACCACTTGATGTTCGACTGCCATTTGTATGAAGATTTCCGAACCCTTCTCATCACTGAGCTCCAGTACAATCCCAGGAACTAGGAACACTGCCTACTTGATGATGAACAGAACTGCAAATCATTCACAAAGTTTGTCTAAGACTTGTTCACAAGGCGCAGAACCCTACTGCAACCAAGAAACTTGGCAACTACTTATCATGTCCAGAACAACCTCATCACTACGGACCGTGCACTGAACCTCAGCCTGAAGAGCAACACTGGCAAAACTGAATAAGAAACAACCACTATCCTGTTATCGAAAAAAAAAAAAAAAAAAAAAAAAAATCTGTTCACAAAACTGAACAGACTTCGCTTCCTCTACAAAGACCTGATGTAACAAACACTAAACTAGACACTCTCCCATCAGGACCAAAACTGCATGTAGCAAACTGTGCTGGTTGAAGCCAAAACTGATGTCTCATCTTCCTCTTATCACGATAAGACAAGACAAACACAGAAACTGATTCTGACCACAGTTATGCTGCCACCTTGTCAGTTGGCAGCCCTGGCTGGACACATTATGAAAGCAAAGACTTTGGATGCAACTAAGCTGCTACCTCGCCAGTTGGCATACTGGGTAGGGCACCTAGCCTCACCCACTTTCTTTCCCTATCCTGGTGGGGAGAGGGGAGAGGACGATCTGTTGTCTTCTTCCTTCCCTGCCAACCCTCCACTTTCTCCTGGCGGGGCATGGGCATGCCCCACTGGAAATCATTGGAGTCATCTTTTCTTTTGTTTCCATACTTCTGACTCCCCCCCTCAGACTTCAGTCTCTCCCCTTTACTCTATCTGTACACTAACACGTCCCATACGTCCAAATTTAAATTTGAAAAATTAAACTGCATTCATAGGCCTTTTCTAATTCTAGCGTTGTCTCCCCATTTTTTTTTTTAGGCCCTAGCCACTAAAATCTCAGGAAATTAGGTGGCAGAGCCTGCCAGAATAAAACAAAGTACTGGTGTACCTGGTCTGCCTCCACGGGGGCCTAGTGTGGGCAACGTTTGGACCCACCAGGGTCCCAGTGGCTCAATGGCCAGAAGAACAACAGTACACGACACTACACACCACAATATTAGCATTAGCATTAGTAGAGGCATATGATGCAAGAAAGCAAGCTTATTCAGCATCAGCCAAAAAAAAACACAACCACTACTCCCATTTCACCCCTCCGTTCGTTCGAAATACCTGTCCAGCTGAGCCTTAAATTTGTTTAGGCTATCAACTTCAACAACAAGTGATGGAAGTCTATTCCACAAACCAACTGCCCGCTGGCTAAAGGCAAATTTCCACACATCTATCCGACATCCGTCCTTCCTCAATTTGAATTTATGCCCTCTCAGGTGATTATTCTGAGCAAGAGGAAGAATCCCATCGGCATTGAGCATGCTCAAGCCATTCAAAGCCTTATACACCTCTATCAGATCACCTCGCCGATGCCTAGTCTCCAGATTCTGTAATTTACAAAACTTAAGCCTTTCTTTGTAAGAGCAACCCTTTGTTCCATTCACTAATCTTGTTGCCCTTCTCTGTACTCGTTCCAGCAGCTCTACATCCTTCTTGAAATGAGGCCTCCAGACCTGTATACAGTACTCAAGGTGTGGCCTGACCAATGCCTTATACAAGGGAATAATCACATCCCTATCCCTGCTAGAAAAATTCCTGTATATCATTGACAAGACACCATGAGCTACTCTTGCAGCTCGTCTGCACTGCTCAGAGAACTTCATATCTGCCTGCACAATTACCCCCAGGTCCTTTTCATTCTCTACCACTGTCAGCGTAGTACCACAGAGTTGATACGTTGATCTGGGTTACTGTTTCCCATATGTAGTACTTTACATTTGTCAATGTTAAACTTCATTTGCCACCTCTCAGCCCATCTGCTCAACCTTTCCAGATCCTGTTGCAGCATTTGTATATCCATACATTTTTAAATCTCTAGCCTGTACAGTGTACTGTATCAAACGACAATGTAACCTACGTGGAGATGGGGGAAACCCCTGGTGCCGTTAGACCTTAAACACACTATCTTTTTTAATCATCATTTGTCTTGCTTCAATTACGTGTTGTCCCTGCAGCTCTTGGGTTATTTCTTCCTCGGTGACATTTAATAGGTCCCAACTGGATATCACACCCTTAGATGAATTTAGGGTTGCGTGAGTAGATATTTTTACTGGAATGACAGCAAACTGGTAAGTCGTAATAGCTTCTCGGAATGTCTGTGGTTTCTACTAGTAAGTCTCCTGCAATACCCTCGAGATGTTTTTGAATGACGAAGGCAGACAATTTACTCATAGGCTGACTAGTGAGTGGATGATTAAGAATGATGGGCAAGGATGCTCTCTTTGGATTATCGTTCTCAATATCCTGATGGTCTGTGTTTTCCATATTTGCTCCTTTTAGCCCTTGGCAAGAGAACGTATCTGTCAAGGTTTCCGGCCATGCCATGAAGGCAGGAGCAGTGCTGCTAGGAGACCAGGCGGTTAAACTGTTAGCTGGTTAGTGACCTAGAAATATGGAATTTCTTTATAGAAAGAAAGGTAGGGAACCATTTATCTGTGTTCTAACTTGTGGCTTTTCAAGTATAGAACGGTTTTAAAAATAAGAATTTCGAGAAATGTAAGAACTTAAAAATAACTTTAATCGCCTTTGAAGAGCAGAAATATATAAATTGCAGAAATATCGCTTGGCTTCGCAATATGCTTGGCATCGGGGGTCAGTAATGGCAGTGTGCTACTGCAACAGGATCTAGAAAAGTTAGGCAGATGAGCTGAGAAGTGGCAACTGAAGTTTAACACTGACACATGCAAAGTACTGCATATGGGTAGCAGTAACCAGAGAAATGTACCAACTGTGTGGTACTCCACTCAGGGAGGTGGAGAATGAAAATGACCTGGGGGTAATTGTGCAGTCAGATATGAAGTTCTCTGATCAGTACAGATGAGCTGCCAGAGCAGGTCATGGAGTCTTGTCAATGATATATAGGAATTTTGCTAGCAGAGACAAAAAGGTGATTATCCCTTTGTATAAGGCAATGGGCAGGCCACACCTTGAGTACTACTACGTACAGGTCTGGAGATCTCATTTTAGGAATGCTGTAGAGTTGCTAGAATGAGTACAGAGAAGGACAACAAGATTGGTGAGTGGAACAAAGAGGTGCTCTTACCAAGAGAGGCTTAAGTAGTGCAAGTTGCAGCACATGGAGACTAGGCACCTGCAAGGTGAACTGACTGAGGTGTATAAGGATTTGAATGGTTTGAGCAGGCTCAATGCTGATGGCATTCTTCTGCTTACTCAGATTAAGAACTTGAGAGGACATAGACTCAAATTGAGGAAAGGCAGTTGTAGAATAGATGTGCAGAAGTTTGCCTTTAGAGAGCAGGTAGTTGATTGCTGGAACAGACTTCCATCTGTTGTTGTGGAAATTGATGGCTTAAATCAGTGTTTCCCAAACTTTTTCGGACTACCACCCCCTTTTAGAGCATATATTTCATCAGCCCCACCCATAAAGTCAGTCAAAAATGATACATTGAAAATTAAATTTTAATAAAAAAACTATCAAAAATTAAATTTTAATAAAAAATCTATTTAAAATTTAAGCATTTATTTTATAAACAAAAATATAATTGTACAACAGTATCTAAAAGTACTTGATTTATTAATATAAAAATAATTAATGTGCAGGATGGGTCTGATGCCATGACACTAATTTTTCCACATCTGGCTCAATATCAGTAAGCAGCATTCTTAAATCACCCTGTTCCACTATTTGTAGTCTGTTTCTCTTTTTCTTCAAAAGGTCCATAACAGCACTAAATCCACGTTCAACTAAGTATGATGCTGACAACGTAATTAGGAACTTTTTCACAATGGATAAAGATTTGTAATTTGTTGCTGCAACCAGAAATGATGCACGATTGTTTGTCGCATCGTACCAGCATTGTGCATATTTAGTCCTGTTTAATTGTCCCAAAAAATGAAACACTGGACTCGACAGAACCTGTGTGAGCGCTCGCCACATCACACGTGTTTAATCCTGTTTAGTCTGCTCAATTCATATGGTTGCAACTTGTGTGTTTTCTTGCCATGTTATATCGAATGCGAGAAGTGCTATTTCGATACCTCCTACACAAAGTTGTATGCCTGAAAAGCTGATTTTACAGTAGAACTGTTTGAAGTTTAATAGTAAGCATTTTGTTTCAAAATAAATTTATGTTGATTTAGTTGTAATTAAATTAGTTAAATAAGTTAATAGAATTCTTTAAATCAGAAAAATGGAAAATATTTGAACTTCAAGCAGCTCTACTGTAAAATCAGCTTTTCAGACATATAACTTTATGCATAGGAGGTATCGATTTGTATTCTTTGCCCCTTTTGAGCAGCCTTGCGTTCCCATGCCTTCCAATTTCCACCTATTGCCCCCTTGCCTTCTAGTTCTGCTTTGAGCACTCCCAAGGGGGTGGTAGCACTCACTTTGGGAATCACAGGTTAAATAAATATAAGGCTGAACTAGACAAACATCTGGAGTGAAAAGCTGGGTGAAATGAGTTTTTTTTTTTTTTTTTCTGGCTGATGCTGTATAAGCTTGATTTCTTGCATCATATGCCTCAACTAATGCTAATGCTTTCTTAGGAAGAGCACACCTTTGTTCTCCTCACCAACCTTGTTGCTTCTCTCTGTACTCGTTCTAGCAACTCTACTTCCTTCCTAAAATTAGGTCTCCAGACCTGTATGCAGTACTTAAAGTGTGGTCTGACCTTTGTCTATTACAAGAGGACAATCACCCCCCTTATCCCTGCTAGAAAAATTCCTGTATATCATTAACAAGACACCATTACCTGCTCTGGCAGTCTGTCTGCACTGTTCAGAAAACTTCACATCTGACTGCACAATTACCCCCAGGTCTTTTTCATTCTCCATTAGACTGAATATTGTACCACACAGTTGGTATTTTTCTGTAGGGTTACTACTACCCACATGCAGTCCTTTGCATTTCTCAATGTTAAACTTTAGTTGTCACCACTCGGCCCATCTGCCCAACTTTTCTAGATATTGCTGGAGTAGCATCTGTCATTAACCACCCTGCCAACCTTTGTATCAACTAAAAACTTGGACATTAAGCTTGATATACCATCACATCGTTGATAAATATACAATGGGCCCAACACAGACACCGGGGAACTCCACTGATAACATTAGTCCACGAAGAGCAGTTTCCATTGAATACCACTCTCTGTCTTCTCCCAATCAACTGTCCTTTTATTCATTGTAGCAACTTTCCCTTAATGCCATACTGTTCCAATTTGTACAGCAGTCTTCCATGTGCAACAGTACCAAAAGCTTTTCTGAAATCCAAGTATATGACATCAAAATTAATTTTTGCATCCAGTTCTTTTGTTACCACATTGTAGTATCTAATCAAATTTGTCGTACACCACCTGCCCCTATCAAACCCATGCTGTCTGAATTATTACTGCAGTCTTGTGTAGTTGATCCTGCAACACTTCTTTAATCAGTGACTCCATTATTTCCCCTGGAACGGAAGTTAAACTAACAGGTCTGTAATTATTTGTGTCACCCTTTGAACCCCCTTTGTGAATTTGGGATACATTTGCACATCTTCAGGGGATGTCCTGAGTCCAAGGATGCTCTCATAATTATTATTCTTAAGGATTTGCTTACTTTCTTTGCCACCTCCTTTAATATAACTGGATAGATCTTATCCAACCCAAGTGCCTTTTTTAAGTTTAACTTCAATAATTTCTCCTTCACTTTACTATCAGTTATTACAAAATCATTTTTCTCCTGTTAGTTTGATAAACTTCTGGCCTCCACTTTCCTACAGAATTCCTCATGTGTGAAGGTAGGTGCAATATACTCATTCAGTTTGCTAGCTATCTGAGCAGGATCATCAACAGTAGAAACCTTTGATATCAAATGGACCAATTTGATTCATCCCCTTCCTTCTGGAGCTTATGTAAATCAAGGGCCAGGAAAGATAAAGCCAAAATTGATAATATAGAAACAGACTCACAAAAGGCTGAAGAAGAAAGCCAGCTGGAAACCCTGGCAAGAATAATTGATCCAATCAAACTGATAAAAGAAACTAAGCTGTGTCTAGAGGACTATATGTTCAAACAGAATAACTACTGCCAACAGCCTTCAAATAGTCACTTATTGGGCCATCTTAGAGGAAAAACTTATTGAATTAAACAAAGAAAATAAAGTATTAAAATCGAAATTAGGGACAGCAAGGGCCTCCAACAAAAATGAAACCTCCCAAACTAAGACAAATGTAACAAAGCCAAATAAACTACAAAAAAATGAACAAAATATAATCATACTGGAGGCTTGAAGTGGTGAAACCCATGTTTAGTCTCTAGAGCAAAGTTTCCGACGCCCCCCCTCCCCCCATACTTCTCCTTCAACCCATGCACAGTACTAAGTACTATAGGTTTTGATACCTTTCGTGTTTGGGGTTTCCATAAAAAAAAAAAAATATATATTTAAGGCTTAGACTGACTCCTTTCTAAAGAGCAGAGAGGCTGTGAAAGACACAGTCATTACAAAACTGAAACCACATTTAAAAGAAGTAAAAGTAAATAACATGAGGAAAATAAGAAATCACGGAGTATTGATTAAGTGGCCAGTAAAGAAGACATTAAAAATGAGACTAACTCAGACATTAAAAATTTAGGATTAGGACTAGAAAATCCAAAGGGGAGAAACCCCAACATAATTATATTTGATATAGTAGAGTCAATCCCAGAGAAGAAACTGATGATGGACATTTATTATAAGAACTTTCAACAACCTACGAAATCTACGGATATGACCGGCATGTATTTATGCTGAGCAGAAGGTACAGCACTTGTTAGGTACGTCATTGCATCTTCAGTGTAAGACCTTGCTTTAAATCCGAATTTCCTGTCAGATGCTTGACTGCAATAGTTAGCAAATCTTCCTAGTAAGAGTCTCTCTAATAGTTTTCCCATGACTGGAAGGAGGGCAATGGGTCTATATGACTTTGGTTCTGTAGGAGGTTTTTCAGGATTCTTTAGTAGGAGTTTTAGACTCGCTAGCTTCCAGGTATTTGGAAACTGTCCCATGTTTAAACATTTGTTCACAAGTGCGAGTATGTGATCAGGGAACATGTGGCAAACGTTTTCAGCACACATACACCTCTATAAGATCATGCCCTGGTCATTTAACAAGTACAAGACAATGCTGAAAAAAAAGCCGTAAGGTAGGGTTGAATTTGAAAGTGTCTGCAATTCCGTTGGCAGAGGTAAAAAGTGATACTTGCACTACTTCTATTGAAATGCAATTGAGCAGCAGCCTGGAAAGCAAGGCAATGGGAATTTCCAGGACTGCTGGGAGTCATAGTGGAACAAGTAATTACATGGGCTGTGTTATAGGGTAACTAAGAGTAGAAACAGGTGCATGTATACTTGCATGTACACCAATGCTAGGAGTATAGTTAATAAATTTGATAAGCTTGAAGTGCTACTCAAGATACCAAAGGCAGATATTGTTGGGATATCAGAGACATGGTGTCACACAGACATAAGCAGTGCAAAACTTGAATTTGGGGAGTACAATGTGTACAGAAAGGATAGACAGGACAGGAAGGGAGGAGTGGCTATGCTGTTAGTTAAGAAACACAAAATCTAAGGAAGTGCATCCAATTGATGTTGGTGGACAATGCAATGTTCAGTCTGTTTGGTGTGACTTAAGCGCTGGGAAAGGAAAAATGAGAGTAGGTGTATGTTATAGGATTTTAGGAGGATTTTAATTTCCTGGATACTGACTGGAATTTGTGGATTGGTCACTCACACACTAGCAAGGCTTTTGTGGATTTATTGGATTTATTGTGAATTTATTCCCTGCTAGAAAAATTCCTATATATCATTGACAATACACCATGAGCTACTCTTGCAGCCCATCTGCACTGCTCAGAGAACTTCATATCTGCCTGCACAACCACCCCCAGGTCCCTTTCATTCTCTACCACTGTCAGTGTAGTACCACACAGTTGATACTTTGCTCTGGGGTTGCTGTTTCCCAGATGTAGTATACTTTACATTTGTCAATGTTAAACTTCATTTGCCACCTCTCAGCCCATCTGCTCAACCTTTCCAGATCCTGCTGCAGCAGCATAGTGTTAGTAGTGTCCTTGACAATCCTGCCAACCTTCATATCCTCTGCAAAATTGGACATTAAGCTTGATATACCATCATCATCATTTATAAATACAGAAAACAATAATGGACCCAACACTGAACCCTGAGGGACTCCACTAATAACATTAGTCCATGACGACCAGTGTCCATTGATTACCACTCTCTGTCTTCTCCCCCTCAACCACCCCTTTATCCATAGCAGCAATTTGCCTCCAATGCCACACTGCTCCAATTTGTGCAGCAGTCTTCCATGTGCAACAGTATCAAAAGCCTTTCTAAGATCCAAGTATATAATATCAAAGTTATTCCCTGCATCCAGTTCTTTTGTGACTGCATCATAGTATCCAATCAAATTGGTAAGGCAAGACTTCCCCTTAACAAAACCATGCTGTGTCCGAGCTATAACTGAAGTGTTGTCTAGATGATCCTGCAGTGCTTCTTTAACCAGTGCCTCCATTAATTTTCCTGGAACAGAAGTTAAACTCACAGGACTATAATTACTTGTGTCAGCCTTTGATCCCCCTTTGTGAATTGGGGTCACATTTGCACATCTCCAGTCTGTGGGTACCTCCCCTGAGTCCAAGGAAGCTCTCATAATTATGGGTTCATTGTTGTTTTCTGTATTTATAAATGATATTGATGATGGTATATCAGGCTTAATGTCCAAGTTTGCAAACGATACAAAGGTTGGCAGGGTTGTTAATGATACTAATGACAGTACACTGCTGCAACGGGATCTAGAAAAGTTGAGCAAATGGGTTGAGAGGTGGCAAATGAAGTTTAACATTGACAAATGTAAAGTACTACATATGGGAAGCAGTTGTTGTTGTTATTTGGTTTTTAGGAGCATTAGCAACTAAGGCCGTATTGCTCCGGGGATATGCGGTGGTCATTCCCTGACCTTTCCGCATTCTCTGTATTTGGTGGTCACTGACTCGAACCCCAGTCGAATCTAGAAGAATGTGCTACGCTCTACTGCTCCTGCCCACCTGGCTACAGATGTGCCTTGGGAAGCAGTAATCCCAGAGTAACATATCAACTATGTGGTACCACACTGACAGTGGTAGAGAATGAAAAGGACCCGGGGGTTAATTGTGCAGGCAGATATGAAGTTTTCTGAGAAGTGCAGACGGTCTGCAAGAGTAGCTCATGGTTTCTTGTCAATGATATACAGGAATTTTTTTAAAGGGATAAGGAGGTGATTATCCCCTTGTATAATAAGGCAATGGTCAAACTACACCTTGAGTACTGTATACAGGTCTGGAGGCCTCATTTTTTGATTGATTGCTGGAACAAACTTCCATCTGTCGTTGTGGAAGTTGATAGCTTATAAATAGATTCAAGGCAGAACTTGATAAAAATTTGGAGTGAGTGGATGGGTGAAATAAAGTTTTTTTTTGCTGATGGTATATAAGCTTGCTTTCTTGCATCATGTGCTTTTGCTAATGGTAATGTTAATTTATTGTCTTGGTTCTCTCCAAAGCCATTTGCAGTTTCTCCTGTGTGAAAGGTGGTTCTATCTAGTCTTTGCTGTCTGTTTTCAGTTAGGATCTGATGCTGGATTCTGGGACAGGCTAGTCATTAGTTAGGAATAGTACATCTAGGATATTATTTATAGATGCTTCCCAAATTCGTGTTTGATTGCCATCAGGAGTAATTGTAGTATGTATAATTTCCCCCTCTGTTAAGTTTACTGCTCATGATCCTATATATCACATCCCAGAGATCTGCATTTCCTGCATTGGATACCAAATTTCTCCATGAAAGAGCTTTGTTTTCTCTTATCAACTTGGTATTCATTTCTAAGGGCTTTATAAGCCTTCCTGAGAGCATCAACTTCCCTGGGGTCAGGAAGCACAGGCAGGGCTAGAGTTTTTCGGGCTCCGTGGATCCTTTCCATCAGGTCCTGCAATTCCTGACACCACCAAAGCACATTGTTCCTTTTAGGTATTCTCTTTTTCATCAATGCACTACATGCATTTAGTCATGTAGTGCATTGATAAAGTGGCTCTTGTTATATTTTTGAGATGCTGATTCTGGCTTAAGTGGTTCAAACTATCTAGGGTCACATCCTCATAGGTTATCTCTAAGGCCTCAGCAAACAGATCACATTTGGCCTTTTTTGTGGTATATCTATCTATGTCTTTGTGGATGGAGGGGTATCTACTTGATACCCCAAGGATAGCCCTGTGTGCCTCTTTTACCTGGTAAACTTGTATGCAACCGAATGTGTGACCAATGTAATATCAATAGTGCTTTTCCCTATAGTTGAACTATAGGTGGGTAAATTTTTAAGCTGATTCAGCACAAGGAATGGTGAGGTAACTATGTAATCCTCCAATATTTTTCCATTGTGGGTACTAGACCTATCGTCAATATGGCTGCGGCACATAGACAATCTACAATTAGAGGCTGTGCACACTACTATTCTACCATACAGTAGAAGAGTAGTGGAAGACTGTAGGTACCGGACATTACTATCATTAGCCATATGGTACAAGGAAGCCTGAGGCTTATGCTGCACCAGCCAAAAAAAAAAAAAAATTTTCCTAATTACCCCGAGAGAGAGAGAGAGAGAGAGAGAGAGAGAGAGAGAGAGAGAGAGAGAGAGAGAGAGAGAGAGAGAGAGAGAGAGAGAGAGAGAGAGAGAGAGAGAGGTAGAAGGGAATCACCAAGAAAAAGAAGAATGATGGGTGTGCCAAGCACATACTCACCAGATGTGAGCCTGGGTCATGTCCTGGCCTGGTCTGCAATACATAGAAATAACATGTACGGAGCCCAAAGCACTAGTAATCCGAACACATAGTGCATAAGGAACATATAGTACATAAAGCTCATGTATTTTATTTAAAGTGAGGGTTGGATTTTTCACTATGATGGCAGCCCACGAGGTAGGATGTGTATAGGAAGGGAGGAGGGGTTATGCCGTGATTTAAGAAATGCATAAAATCTAAGGCAGTGCATCTGGTTACTATGGCGTGGCCAGTGCAATGCTGAGATAGTTTGGTGTGACATAAGCAGTGAGAAAGCAAAAATCAGAGAGGGAGTGTGTTATGGGCCTAATGACTCTGATGAGTACAACTAACTGTACAGTTTTAAGATGCACTGTTTGCTTGATGTTTGCGGAGCAATCGGGTACGGGACATGATACTGCCATGGGGGACGTCTTTGTGTGTGCACGATGCAAGGAGTGCAAGGAAATTAGGCAACAACTAGGCGTTGTTATGGGCCTATATGAGACCTTGAAGGACAGGGTGGATGCCCTCGAAGGAAATAAATTGAGGGGCCCATCAAGCTCTCAGCTGCCCACATCAACGCCAGAGCTTGCACGTGGTCATCTTGCAACACAGAGGCAGCCCCCAAGGCAGAATGCGCTGGTCGAACAGGAACTAGTAGTTGTTGGCGACTCTATTGTCAGAGAAACGGGGAACATGCTTTGTAAAAAGGATAGGTGGAACAGGACCAGGGTATGTCTGCCAGGGGCAAAGGTTGATGACGTTATAGAGCAGATATCATCTTTTAAGGGCAAAAAAGGTGATATAGTTGTACACGTTGGCACTAATGATATTAAGAGTAGGAGACCAGCTTAACTACTTGTTAATTACTTAACAAGTACAGGTCACTGTTGAAAAAAAGCCGTGAAGTAGGGTTGAATTTGAAAGTGTTTGCAATTCTGCCCAGACACGGTAGGAGGGAGTATATGATGAGAGCCTTGTCGATCAATTCGGCCCTGGAAAGATTATGCAAGGCTCAAGGTAGAATTTTTTTCTGCCTGGAATGTACTTGTTAACAGGAGAGATTGCTTCTACAGGGATGGGATACACTTAAATAGAAAGGGTGCAAGAATATTTGCTGATGCTATCGAGGCAGTGTTAGGTGGGTCGGAAAACTGCTAGCTCGGGGGGAGACAAAGACTAATGGATTAACAGTAGCCACTGGCAGAGGTGAAAGAGATTCTTGCACTGCTTCTATTAAAATGAGCAGAAGTCTGAAAAACAAGATGCAGGATATTTCAGAGACTGCTGGAAGTCATTGCGGTACAAGTAAACACATGGGTTGTGTTAGCGTAGCTAAGAATAGAAACAGGTGCATGTATACTTGCGTGTACACCAATGCTAGGAGTTTAGTAAATAAATTTGATGAATTTGAGGTATTGCTCAAAACATCAAAGGCAGATATTGTTGGGATATCAGAGACGTGGTGTCACACAGATATAAGGAATGCAGAACTGGAATTTGGGGAGTACAATGTGTATAGAAAGGATAGACAGGACAGGAGGGGAGGAGGGGTTATGCTATTAGTTAAAAAACACATAAAATCCAAGGAAGTGAAGCCAGTCGACATTGATGGACAGGGCAGTGTCGAGTCAGTTTGGTGTGACATAAGCATAGGTAAATCAAAATTGAGAGTAGGAGTGTGCTATAGGCCTAATGACTCTGATGAGTATAATAAGATACTGTACAGGGAAATAGAATGGGCCAGTAAATCAGAGAGTCTTATAATGGGGGATTTTAATTTTCCAGATATTGACTGGAATTTGTGGGTTGGTCACTCACACACTAGCAAGGCTTTTGTGGATTTATTGGATGATTGTTTTCTACACCAGCATGTTCGGGAGGCAACTAGAGAGAGTAATACTCTTGATTTGATTATCAGTAGTGATTCTTCATGCATTAGGAATCTGCAGATAAAGGAACCACTGGGTGGCAGTGATCACAGTGTGCTGAAGTGGGATTTACTCAAGGAGGTAACTACCATCAGAGGTAAAGGGAAGGGTTTTTGCTTTCGTAAAGGCGACTATGATGGTCTGAGACAGTATTTAAATTCTATACAGTGGGACCAACTGATGATGTTACCAACAGCAAATTCAAAATGGGAAGCATTCAAGGAACTAATCTTGGAAGCTACCAGGCTTTACATACCAACCAAGAAATATTGTTCAAGGTTCAGGCCTAAATGGTTGTCAGATGAACTAATGAGACATATGGCAGAGAAGAAAAATGCATGGGATACATACAAATTAATGGGTGACATGGAAGCCTATGATAGATATAAGTTGGTCTGTAACCAAGTCACAAAGGATATTAGGCAGGCAAAGGCAGATTATGAGATATCCTTGGCAAAGGACGCAAAGAAAAACAGAAAAGAGTTCTTTACCTATTTAAACTCAAAAAGGAAAGGGATGAATCAGATTGGTCCACTGGATGTTGATGGTTCAACAGTTGAGGATCCAGCTCAGGTGGCTAACAATCTAAACGAGTATTTTGCATCTACATTCACACATGAGGAGTTATTCAGGAAGGGGAATGTCGTAGGTGAAGTAAACATTGGCAGTGAACTAGATTATTTTCTAATAACTGAGAGGAAAGTGGAGGAGAAATTGTTGAGGATAAACATAAAAAAGGCACTCGGGGTGGATGGGATCTATCCAGTTATAATTAAAGGAGGCAGCAAAGGAAGTAAGCAAACCCATAGCCATAATTATGAGAGCTTCTTTGGACTCAGGGGAGGTACCCATGGACTGGAGATGTGCAAATGTAACCCCAATTCACAAAGGAGGATCAAAGGCTGACACAAGTAATTATAGACCTGTTAGTTTAACTTCGGTTCCAGGAAAATTAATGGAGGCACTGGCTAAAGAAGCACTGTAGGATCATCTGGACAAGAATTCAGTTATAGCTCAGACAGCATGGTTTTGTTAAGGGCAGGTCTTGTCTGACCAATTTGATTGGATACATGTACTATGATGTAGTCACAAAAGAACTGGATGCAGGGAATAACTTTGATATTATATATTTGGATCTTAGAAAGGCTTTTGATACTGTTGCGCATGGAAGACTGCTGCACAAATTGGAGAAGTGTGGCATTGGAGGCAAATTGCTGCTATGGATAAAGGGATGGTTGAGTGGCAGAAGACAGAGAGTGGTAATCAATGGACACTGCTCAACGTGGACTAATGTTATTAGTGGAGTTCCTCAGGGTTCAGTGTTGGGTCCATTGTTGTTTTCTGTATTTATAAATGATATTGATGATGGTGTATCAGGCTTAATGTCCAAGTTTGCAGACGATACCAAGGTTGGCAGGGTTGTTAAGGACACTACTGATACTATGCTGCTGCAACAGGATCTGGAAAGTTTGAGCAGATGGGCTGAGAGGTGGCAAATGAAGTTTAACATTGACAAATGTAAAGTACTACATATGGGAAACAGTAACCCCAGATCAAAGTATCAACTCTGTGGTACTACGCTGACAGTGGTAGAGAATGAAAAGGACCTGGGGGTAATTGTGCAGGCAGATATGAAGTTCTCTGAGCAGTGCAGACGAGCTGCAAGAGTAGCTCATGGTGTCTTGTCAATGATATACAGGAATTTTTCTAGCAGGGACAGGGATGTGATTATTCCCTTGTATAAGGCATTGGTCAGGCCACACCTTGAGTACTGTATACAGGTCTGGAGGCCTCATTTCAAGAAGGATGTAGAGCTGCTGGAACGAGTACAGAGAAGGGCAACAAGATTAGTGAATGGAACAAAGGGTTGCTCTTACGAAGAAAGGCTTAAGTTTTGCAAATTACAGAGCCTGGAGACTAGGCATCCGCGAGGTGATCTGATAGAGGTGTATAAAGCCTTGAATGGTTTGAGCATGCTCAATGCTGATGGGATTCTTCCTCTAGCTCAGAATAATCACCTGAGAGGGCATAAATTCAAATTGAGGAAGGACGGATGTCGGATAGATGTGCGGAAATTTGCCTTTAGCCAGCGGACAGTTGGTTTGTGTAATAGACTCCCATCGCTTGTTGTTGAAGTTGATAGCCTAAACAAATTTAAGGCTCAGCTGGACAGGTATTTCGAACGAACGGAGGGGTGAAATGGGAGTAGTGGTGGTTTTTTTTTTTTTTTTTTTTTGGCTGATGCTGAATAAGCTTGCTTTCTTGCATCATATGTCTCTACTAATGCTATCTTGTGGGCTGGTAACTCAGATTTATTGGATGACTCTTTTATACAGCAGCACGTTCAAGAGGCAACTAGAGGAAGTAAGGCTCACGATCTGGTTATCAGCAATGATTATTCATGCATTCAAAATCTGTAGATAAAGGAACCACTAGTTGGCAGTGATCGCAGTGTATTGATGTGGGATTTACGTAAATATGTAACTACCGTCAGCTGTAAAGGGAAAGATTTTTGCTTTCATAAAAGTGACTGAAGTGGCCGAATGCAGTTTTTAAATTCTATACAGTGGAACAAACTAATGATGTTACCAACAGCAAATTCTAAATGGGAGGCATTCAAGGAATTAATCTTGGAAGCTTCTAGGCTTTTCACACCAACTAAGAAATGCTGTTCAAGGTTCAGGCAAAAATGGATGCCAGATGAACTAATGAGACTCGTGGCATAGAAAAAAAATGCATGGGATGCATATAAATTATCAAGCAACACTTCTGTGTTGCCTATAGTAGATATAAGCTAGTCTGTAATCAAGTCCCAAAGGAGGTTAGGCAAACAAAGGCAGATTACGAGAATTCTTTGGCAAGTAATGCAGACTTCTTTATTATGTAAACACTAAAAGTAAGGGGATGAATCAGATTGGCCAACTTAATATTGATGGTTTGACTGTTGACAATCCTGATCAGGTAGCTGACAAACTGAATGAGTATTTTGCATCTACATTCACACATGAGGAATTCTCTAGGGAAGTGGAAGCCAGAAGTTTATCAAAATCTAAGAGGGACCTAAATGAATCTGTAATAACTGAGAGGAAAGTGTAAGAAAAGTTGTTGAAGTTCACCATTAGAAAGGTACCTGGGGTGGATGGGATGTATATTAAGGAAAGCAGCAAAGGAAGGCCAGCCAGCCCTTAGCCATAATTATTCTCTCACATCCCCAACAACTGGAGATGTGAGAAAATGTATCTCCAATTCATAAAGTGCGATCAACGGGTGACACAAGTAATTACAGACCTGTTAGTTTAATTTCCATTTCAGGGAAAATAATGGAGTCACTAGTTAAGGAATGGATGCAAAAAATAATTTTGATATCATATAGTTGGATTTCAGGAAAGCTCTCGATACTGTTGCACAGAAAAGACTGCTGTACAAATTGGAGGGCAGTATGGTATTAAGGGCAAATTTATTTTACGGATAAAGGGATGGTTGAGTGGGAGAAGACAGAGAATAATAACCAATGGACATTACTCTTCCTGGAGTAATGTTATTAGTGGAATCCCCCAGGGCTCAATGTTGGTCCCATCATTGTTTTTTATATTTATCAATGATACTGATGAAGGTATATCAGGCTTAATGTCAAAGTTTGCAGATGATACAAAGGTTGGGAGGGTTGTTAATGACAGTAATGGCAATGTGCTACTGCAACAGCATCTAGAAATGTTGGGCAGATGGGTTGTTGTTATTTGGTTTTTAGGAGCATTAGCAACTAAGGCCATATTGCTCCGGGATATGCGGTGGTCATTCTCTGAACTTTCCACATCCTCAGTATCTGGTGGTCACGGGCTCGAAACCCGGTCTAATCAAGAAGCGTGTGCTACGCACTGCTGCTCCTTCCCATTTGGCTGCGGAGACGCCGGGCAGATGGGCTGAGAAGTAGTAACTGAAGTTTAACATTGACAAATGCAAAGGGTTGAGCATATGGGTAGAAGTAACCCCAGAGTAATGTACCAACTGTGTGGTACTACACTTAGGGTGATAAAAAATGAAAAAGACCTGGGAGTTATTGTGCATCAGATATGAAGTTTTCTGAGCAGTTCGGACAGTCTGCCAGAGCAGGTCATGGAGTTTTGTCAATGATATACAGGAATTTTGCTGGCAGGGAAAGGGAGGTGATTATCCTTCTGTATAAGGCGATGGTCAGGCCACGCCTTGAGTACTGCATACAGGTCTGGAGGCCTCATTTTAGGAAGTGCTTGAACAAGTACAGAGAAGGGCATCAAGATTGGTGAAGGGAACGAAGGGGTGGTCTTACAAAGAAAGGCTTAAGTTCTGTATATTGCAGCGTCTAGAGACTAGGCACTTGTGAGGTGATCTGATTGAGGTGTATAAGGCCTTGAATGGGTTGAGCAGGCTCAATTCTGATGATTTTTTTTTTTTTTTTTTTGATTTGGTAGTTGTTGGCGCATCGGCTTCTGTGGCCATATCACACCTCCCAAGGTTTTTGCAGTACTTTGATCCAAGCCCGAGGCGGGAATCGAACCCGCGACCTTTGGGTTGCCGGGCAGGTACTTTACCCACTCGGCTAGCCCGGTCGGCCCAATTCTGATGAGATTCTTCCTCTGGCTCAGATTACGAACCTGAGTGGGCATAAATTCAAATTGAGTAAAGACAGTTATAGGATAGATGTGTGGAAATTTGCCCTTAGCCAGCAGATTGTTGATTGCTGGAACAAACTTCCATCTGTTGTTGCAGAAGTTGATAGCTTAAATAATTCAAGGAGGAACTGGACAAATGTTTAGAGGGAATGGATGTGTGAAATGGTTTTTTTTTTTATTTTTTATTTATTTTCTTATTTGGTAGCTGTTGGCGCATCGGCTTCTGTGGCCATAATGCGCCTCCCAAGGTTTTTGCAGTACTTTGATCCAAGCCCGAGGCGGGATTCGAACCCACGACCTTTGGGTTGCCAGGCAGGCACTTTACCCACCCGGCTAGCCCCGTCGGTTTTTTTTTTTTGGCTGATGCTACATAAGCTCGCTTTCTTGCATCATATGCTTTTACTAATACTAATTACTAAGTTCATTTTTATCATATGAAAAATACAATTGGTATAATTGTGATTAATTAAAGATTAATTGTTACTAAAGTAGGATGTCTTGATTGCTATTCATACTGTTATTGCTTAGGATTGTATTGCATCCAAAGTAGAATAATCCATGGTTTCACAAAGCTAGGGCTTTGATGAATCATTGCAAAACATGGTTAAGTAAACAAAGGTTCTAGCAACAATGAGGATGGGAGATTTTGAAGGAGTATATGGATTTTGTTGTAGAGTTTAAAGTTGATGATGCTACTACAGCAAAATGAGAGCTATTGACCTCAAAGTAAAATGAAGTTTTTGTTAACAATGATGACATTGAAAGTACACATGCTGCTTTCTAAAAAAGATCTTAAAAATGCATTCAAACATATTGTACAGTGTTGCTAGCTTGCAATAATGATGACAACAAAACAACTGTTTCACTTAATAATAAATAAATATTTTATTTATACTTCAGCACAACCACTTCAGAGGAATTTACAACTAGTTACTCTGTAAAGAATAAAGTCTGTGTTGTAGTTAACTCTCTGATGGGTGTGCAATTTCCTTCGCACAAACAGACACACCTTTCGATACAGTATGTTACTTTATAATCTTAAATTTGGCAAGAAATAATGTAAAATTATTCAATTTTTCTGATGCCATCCTTTATTTCCAATCTATTTTGAATGAAAGTGAACAATCCTCTTTTTATATTAAAAAGTGATATTTTAAATTATTTTTTAAAAATATAATCCCTTCTCTCATATTTCAGGTATTTTTTTAACATGTTAAAAATGTCCACATTTAGATGTGGACAAGATGGAGGTAATGGATGGGATGTGGAAGTGATTTTATTTTCATTATTAGCTAGCAAAAATTGAAAGAAACAAAAATTGAAAAAGTTATGTGCTTCAATGATAGCAATGCTGGAAATTCTTGTAAACAACATCTGAATCAATCAAGGCTTGTTACTGAAAGACAAAATACCTTCCATTTGTTCACTAGGAACAAATTGAACTTTGAAACTGGACATGATGTGGGCTAATTTAAATTCATGTCTTCAATGCTTAATAATTATATACAAGAATACATAAGAAAACACTTGTTTTTTTTTTTTTTTTTTTTTTATGCCCAAGATTCTTAAATAACAAAACAATTAATGATGCAAAGCGAATATTCACAAATTTTCATTTGTATACATTTTGTTTAAATTAGGGGGGGGGGGGGAAGCTCAGACATACTCTATCCCTAGGGTTAAAAATGTATATAAGACAAACTGTGCAAATGAAATTGATTGATTCTTTCTTTAAATTAGATTAACTTATCAAGGAGTAGACAAATTATATTATTTTCAAAACAGTAAACAGAGAGAGAGAGAGAGAGAGAGAGTAGAGAGAGAGAGAGAGAGAGAGAGAGAGAGAGAGAGAGAGAGAGAGAGAGAGAGAGAGAGAGAGAGTCCATTCCAATTCACAAAAAATTCTACAACATATCAAACATTAATATGAAGTGTGTTTTTTCTACCTATCATCCTAGTTTAATGGCAAAACTTTTAAATATGTATACAAATAACGTGATTCTGAGTTTCCTAGTTTATGTAATAATAATTATGTCTTTTCATTTTAATGATGTTGTTTCTTTTCTCAATTTTTAAAAAAAAACTAAATACTTCCCTTAGATTTTTTGTTATCTATAAAAGAAACAGATAACAAAAAATCTAAGGAAATATTTAGTTTTTTTTTATTAGTTTAAATTAAAATAAAAACATGTGCACAAAAAGAAGAAGACCAACTTTTTACATTTTTGGCACACCTTGTTTAATACAAAATCTGATAATTTAGGTCCTCGAACATGGTTTTTATTGTATTAACCAGATTTTATTGTATTAGTTTAGCTTATTATTTTTTAAAAAAAAATAATAAGCTAAAGTAATAATAAGTTAATAAATTGGGCTTGAGATTTGATTGTATTAGTTTAGTTTATTACTAATTGTTTGAATTGGGCTTGAATGTCAGTATGGATGTCTAAGGCCAGTCTGTTGTCTGTTTGCAGGATAGGAACAACCTCCATACTGGCTAAGCCTTGTTTAGCCAGTATGGGGGTTTTTCACACTCAGCCTTGTTTGTAAGAGGCCCAACGAATTCTGCTACTGATGGTTCTTTGACATAACTTGAATTGTAATTCAAATGCTTCAGATTATGAGGTTACAGCACTAAAATTACACTAAAATTTGAAAATGGCATAAGAGATAAATGATACATATTCTCCAAGTTTTCACTGAATTGAGTAATTTTTATTCCAACAGGTTTTTTCCTTGTCTTATAATATTATTTGTATTCATATACAGTTCTTGCCATTGATAACCAGCAGATCCCACTATCCCTTAGCTATTTATCATTATTTATAGATATAGTGATATGGAGGGCAAAACACCAAGAATTATATTATCTCTTTCAGGATGTTAGCCAACATTTCTCTTTATTCATAAACAACAAAACTGTTGAAAACAACAAGCTTCTAAATATTTACATGCTAAATAAGACTTGGGTATTCATTCTGGTTATTGACAAGCATAAAGTTGAGCTCACCTTCTGTAATTGTTTACACCAGGGATTGGCAACTAATGTAGCAACAGCAGATAAAAAAAAAATTGCACGAGTACATTTAACTTCCAGTATGATTTTTCACTTTCAATCTCCATTGCTAATCATTTTTTAGTTGGGAAAGTTAGGCAGTAAAAAAATTCTTTACGACACCACATACATCAGCTATGGCAACTTAACATAGAATTTCAGGTTTTTTTTTTTGGGATAGCAAGAGTTTTTTCTAATGATTTTTTATTTTTATTTTACTATACAATATACTGTCAGAATTAAAAATAAAATTTTCCATTTTACAATTCTTCCCCCCCCCCAAAACTGATTGGATTGGTGAGGAAAATACACCTGCTGCTTTTATGGTTTTTTCCATGTCTGTTTGTTGTTTGTTATTTGGTTTTTAGGAGCATTAGCAACTAAGGCCATATTGCTCCGGGAATATGCGGTGGTCATTCCCTTGACCTTTCTGCATCCTCCGTATTTGGTGGTGATGGTCTCGAACCCCGGTATAATCAAGAAGCGTGTGCTACGCACTGCTGCTCCTTCCCTCCTGGCTACGGAGGCACCATTCCATGCTTGCTAGAGGGTTAATATACATGTTAAATTTCATTGATCTCATAATAATAGTTACAATAATTTTATTTGAGTATAAAATGTTGATAACCGTAACCTTTTAAAAACAGAAAACAAAAAAAATAATACATGCTAAACCCTCTGTGTTTACTTTGATTTATCAGCTTCCCCTTTCCATCAATATTCTATGTAAACAATTCCTTTCCTTTTCATTCTGATCAATCATGTTGGTTAATGTACCAGATACTATTAACTTCCCTTCTTGTTACTTGTTTCTCCATGTTTTTTGTAATTTTGATTTATCAAAATTACAAAAACATTTTAGCCTACTGATAAAACTCTCTGTGGGTTACATGTGGTGTGTGAGTCGCTGATTGCTAATTCCTAGCCTGAATAGAATACATCTATTCAGTTAATAAAGCATTCTACAGTACTTTCAACTCATTAAACCACTGTTCAGAAACTAAGTGATAAAATTCACAATCAGTAAATAAAACAGCACAGTAATTATATCAGTCACTGGGCATAGTTTTTATGGCAAAAGGATTACTACTTTGGTGTACTTGAATTACTAAGGAAATGGCAAACTGTATTAAAAGCAGCTGTGTTGGAGTTTCCTTAATAATTCAGGTTTGTTACCTGTGTGATGTTGAGTAGCAGCAGCAGTAATAGAAGCATGTGATGCAAGAAAGCAAGCGTATGAGTTTATGTAGCAACAGCCAAAAAAAAAAAAAATTTTCACATGCCCATTCCCTCAAAAAGTTTATCCAGTTCCTCCTTGAATTTATTTAAGCTATCAACTTCTACAATGACAGATAGAAGTTTGTTCCAGCCATTAACCACCCACTATCAAATTGTATATTAATTTGCTGCATATCTCATGTGACTGGGTGTGTTTTAACTGCATGTTACACTTTACTGAAAATCAATGCTCTTGCCATGAATTTTAGGGTGGAGAGTTTGCTGAGTGGTTTTTATAACCTTTTTTAAACTCTTACAAAAATGATACACTTAAATATAAATAAATAATAAAAGATGAAAATAACAACAAAAATGCTAAATTCTATGGAAATGAAGACTCAAGATTCCAAGCTTACTGACTACAATAGATCCAGTGATAAAAGCTTGGCTTTTACTCCCATTTGAGGAATAGTATTTATAATGGGAGCAATAGCAATATGATACACTCTACAAATTGATACTTTTGCTGACACATTTTTATATCAGATAATAATAACAATAGGAAAAGCCAAATTCTATATCAAAGTAAAGGTCTGGGGGCTTGAATTTACTGAAGGATTTGGGGCTGACCACTCTATTGCTACTGATGTTGAAGAGCAGATACAGTGCTTAAGGAATCAGTGTAGATAATGGTTTGAGGATATAAAGAATGTTTTACATTCTCTAGAGCCATCAGGATAGCATACAGTTCTGTGGTGTAAGTGGGGGGGGGGGATACAGGACTAATAGATTAACAGTAGCCACTGGCAGAGTTGAAAGTGATTCTTGCACTGCTTCTATTGGAATGAGCAGCAGCCTGGAAAACAAGATGCAGAGTATTTCCGAGACTACTGGAAGTCATTGCAGTACAAGTAAACACATGAGTTGTGTTAGGGTAGCTAAGAATAGAAACAGGTGCATGTATACTTGCATGTACACCAATGATAGGAGTTTGGTAAATATATTTGAATTTGAGATATTGCTGAAAACATCAAAGGCAGATATTGTTGGGATATCAGAGACGTGGTGTCACACAGATATGAGGAATGCAGAACTGGAATTTGGGGAGTACAATTTGTACAGAAAGGATAGACAGGATAGGAAGGGAGGAGGGGTTATGCTATTAGTTAAGAAACACATAAAATCCAAGGAAGTGAAGCCAGTCGACATAGTTGGCAGTGCAGTGTCGAGTCAGTTTGGTGTGACATAAGCATTGGGAGATCAAAATTGAGAGTAGGAGTGTGTTATAGGCCAAATGATTCTTATGAGTATAATAAGAAACTGTACAGGGAAATAGAGTGGACCAGTAAATCAGAGTCTTATAATAGGGGATTTTAATTTCTCAGATATTGACTGAAATTTGTGGGTTGGTCACTCACAAACTAGCAAGGTGTGTGAATGACATTTTTATTATTATTTATAATTGATACTGATATTGATTCTTCATCCATTAAGAACCTGCAGATAAAGGAACCGCTAGGTGGCAGTGATCACAGTGTGCTGAAGTGGGATTTACTCAAGAGGTAACTACCATCAGCGGTAAAGGGAAGGATTTTTGCTTTCGTAAAGGTGACTACGGTGGCTGAGACAGCATTTAAATTCTATACAGTGAGACCAACTGATGATGTTACCAACAACAAATTCAAAATGGGAAGCATTCAAAGCATTCAATTAATCTTGGAAGCTACTAGGCTTTACATACCAACTAAGAAATATTGTTCAAAATTTGGTGCACTAAAGGTCAATATAATATTACGTGTTGGAGCAAGTTTGTCATCCTTCCGTATCATAATTCTTCTTGCTTGAGTTACTTTCTGTTCTCCTCTTTGGTCACGTTCAATAAATCCCACTCACTTATTACTCCTTTTGAGGAGTTCAAGGTGTTATGCGGTGAGACTTTGATTGGGATTCCGCTAATAGATGACATTTTTAGTAATAATTCTGAATGCCTTGCTTGAGTGGTCTCAATTAAAAGATCTACTGATTGGAGTCTTTTCACCATTTTCGGTGTACCTGCTGCATTCTTGAGACATCTCTGGATGACAAAAGGGAGAGAGTCTGCTTAGCAGCTGAGTCGATAAGGAATGTATAATCTGTTCTGATTGATTCTGATTTGTTAGAGTCCTTTTTCATTCTTTTTGGAAGATTGAAATCGTCTTCCGTTCTGCAGGTCTCAGTATGTTGAGAGCCTGTTGGCTCTAGTGGTAGACATAAATCACAGTCCATTGTTGCTCCTTTTAGCCCTGAGAGTGAGAGCTTTTCCTCCCAGGTTTCTGGCCCCGCCACGTGGAGGCAGGAGCTGTGCCACCTGGTGGCCAAGCGGCTGGAGAAGTTAGTTTGTTAGTGCAAAAATTAATAAATATACTAGGAAAAGAAAGGTGATTTTCCTTTCTGGGTTCTTACTTAGGATCTGTTAAGTACAGAACCACTTACAAAGAAATGAGGATGAGAAAAGCACTGGAAAGAAAGCAGAATGAAATCACTGAGGAAGATCACTATAAATATCACTGAGGAAGATCACTATAAATATCACTGAGGAAGATCACTATAAATATCACTGAGGAAGATCGCTTGGCACTCGGGGCCTGCATGTATGTGTGAGTCCCATTGTTTAATAATGTTAAGTTGTGCCTTTCAAGAAATTTTTCAATTAACTGACCTCTCTTATCAAGGTGCGAGGAACCCCATAAGGGATGATGACCATTCCAGTCACCCAAGATACAGAAATGTGGTAGCAGCTGATTAACTAAATCAGGGCTGTCCAAACCACGGGTTGCGGAATGATTTTGTGCAGCCCTCCTGTGGATTAGGCATTTTGATTTTCACGCACAAAAAAAATAAAACTCTTGTCGCAAAACACTACTTGCAAGTGCAAACCTAGCTTCTATACGCGACTTCAAGTGCATTTCGTTGCATCCATGCTAGGTGTCTCGTTTTAATGCACATGCTCCAGGGAGAGTCGCCCGTCCATTTACCAAGGTTGTGTCACCGGAGCTCACCAAATAACTAGATATGCATTGCAATTGATTTATGTGTTATCATCAATATACTTCACTTCTACTTAATAAATTACTACTTATCGTCGAACAACCATGTCTCACAAGAAAAGAAAAATCGAAGAAGAAAAGTAAAAGTGAGTGTATCAAAGCTGATGGGAATAAGACTATCTGATTAGAAACAACAAGAATAAAATTCAATGTCTTGTCTGCATGCAAGTTTTGTCAGTGCCTTAAGAGTATAATGTGAAACGACACTACATTACACAGTAAAAGATTTGAGATGTATAATGGGGAATCAAGAAGCAACATTATTGTGGAATATAAGAAGAAATTGATGCATCAAACGAGCTTTTTTGCTAAACTTAGCACTGCACAAAGTTCTAGCCTTGCTGCTTCGTACAAAGTAACACTGGAGTTAGTGAAAGCAAAAAAGCCTTTTAGTGATGGTGTGATTGTGAATAAATGTGCAATTGAAATGGCAAAACAATTTAATTTAGCTGAGAAATTCGAAATAGTGGCATTATCTCATCAGACCGTTGCAAGACATGTAGAATACATGGATCAACACGTTTCGAAAAAGCTGTGTGATTCAATGGGAAAATGTGGGTACTTGTCATTGTGTCTGGATGAAAGCACTGATCAAGCAGACGTAAGACAACATTTAGTTTTTGTTTGAACTATTCAGGAGGACTTTACTATTAATGAAGAACTGCTCAGTCTTGTATCTTTGCATAGGACTACTAAAGGTACTGATATTTTCGAAGCAGTTCAAAACTCTGTTATAAACTTTGGAGGATTCGATAAATGTTCCTACACTGTCACTGATGGGGCCAAAGCTATGACGGGGACAGGAATCAGGTTTTGTGGACTATTGAAACAAAATAATATTAACTACCCTACCATTCATTGCGTCATTCATTGAGAAGCACTCTGTGGAAAATCTCTACATCAAGTCAATGCCATGAAAGTAGCTGTAAAAGTAACCAATATTACACGAGGACGTTATAGATTTCTGACCTATCGTAAGTTTCACGATTTCTTGAGCCAAATGGATGCTACATATGGCGATTTGCTTCTCCATTCTGATATTCGCTGGTTAAGTGCCGGAAAATGTCTGGAGTGCTTTTTTGCCATACGGAAAGAAATACCTAAATTTCTTAAAAATGAAGCGAAGTCTGACAGAACTTGAAAATCAAATGCAAGTCCCACCTTTTTATCTGATCTTTCATTTTTAGTAGATATCACCAATCATTTGAATGAGTTGAACTTAAAAGCTGCAGGGCAAACAACAGATATTGCCAACTTATAAGGTCATTTGAATGGTTTTAAAAGGAAATTTAAGCCTTTGAAATCAACATTGGCCAATAATATTTTTACTTTTTTTTCCTAATTGCAAAAAAACAATTTGAAGAAATGAAGAATTTTGAGAGGACATCATTTTCAGCTCATAAAACATGCATTGAAACAATCGTGGAGGACTTTGAAAATCGATTTGGTGATATTAAGGAAACTGAAGAAGATATTTCAGTTTTCATTCAACCATTGACTGCCAGCATTGAAAATGTAAGATCTGACCTCCAAACGAATTGTGCGATTTGCAATCTGACCCTTTTTATACTGGCAGAATCGAAAAAGGAGAAGATTTTTTTAAATTATTACCAAGAGAGTGATATCCGAAATGGAAGGACTTTGGACCTAAGATGTGCTCAATGCTCAGGAGCACATATGTTTGGGAAAGCACTTTTTCAACAATGAAATTCATAAAATCCAAATACAGATGTTCATTGACTGATAAATCACTTTCACATTTATTGCAATTGGCAACTACAAGTTGATATTGATATAGCTACGTTAGCAAATGAAAACGAACTGCAGAGCTTGCATTAAAATGAAATAATAATTATAAACAATTGTATCTTGTTTGCTGTTTCAATAAAAATTTTTATAAGCAACATGACTTTCCTTTATTACGAAATTTTAGAAGTGCTTGCTAAATGTAACGGTAGGACTAAACCTTGCTAAACCTAACGGTATGACTCTCCAAATATTTTAATATCTATACTGTATTTATTATTCTGGATGCGGCTCTCGGATTACCTAAGGTCGGACAGCCCGGAACTAAATCATAAAAATCTGCTAAAGTGTATGAATAATTGGGCGAAAGGTATAAGGAAACAACTGTTACCGCTATCCCAACCATAACTCTAGCAGCGATTCCTTCTAAAGTTGTTTGCAGCAGGATAGGTTCTGTTTACTAGCACTGATGTGTAGCATTACTAGCTAGTAATGCTACATCTCCATGCACTGTATTAGAATCGTTTCTATCCTTTCTAAGCATTATATGATGTTTTATGCTCATAGATATTTTAGGGGTCAGGTTTGTTTCCTGTAGACAAAGAACAGCAGGCTTATATTTGGTAATTAAGTCATAAACATCGTCTAAGTTAGCTCTGAGTCCACGACAATTCCATTGAATGATTCTATACATTATTGAGGGTTATTGGGTGTGTCTGGCTTACAGGATGTGGTTTGTTTGCACCTGTTTAGTCTTGTTTTTTCCCTTTTTTGAAAAGTTGGTCTGGTGATGTCCATTTCCTCCTCTTCTGCATGAATTTCAAGAAGTGGTTCAGCTTGGTGTGAATTTCTGTCTATGTCCATGGTATCAGTACTTGATTTTTCATTATCTCTTTCAGAGCTTGTTTGCTTAACTTGCTGCTGTACAACATTTTTATCTGGCGGTATTGTCAATGGTGTATTTACCGAATGAGTTGATTGCTGTTAGGTAGGCTGTTCTTTTAGTGTAGAAAGGACTGACTTTGCCTAATCAGAAATTGAGATGCTTGGTGGAACTGAACAATCTGTTTGTACTGCTATGGAGCATTGCTTTTTCACAACTGAAGAATAAGATGGCAATTTATTAGAAATTGAAAAATGTCTTTTTGCTTCTTGGTATGCCACCTTGTGTTCCACTTTGTACTTTTGTATGTTATTTTCTGTCAGCCACTGGATGCACTCTTTTGAAAATGCTGAATGATTTCCCTTACAGTTTGAGCAGCACTGCATTTCAGTGATGTAGTCTGTGTGAACATGATCTTTTGAACCACAGGAGGCACAGGTGGTTACACCCCTGCAGACTCCTTGCGAGTGTCCAAATTTTTGTCATTTAAAACACCGGACTGGGTTTGGAATGTAAGGTCAAATTTTGCACCTTAAATATCCTGCTTTAACAGTTGTTGGTAGAATTGGTGTTTTAAATGTAAGAATGACTGTTCAGGTAAGAGTAAGAAACCCCATCTTTCTTAATGACTATCCTTTTGGAATTTATCACATTTTAATTGTGGAACAGGTTTGATAGGTGGAACAGGACCAGGGTATGTCTGCCAGGGGCAAAGGTTGAGACATTGTAGAGCGGATATCATCTTTTAAGGGCACAAAATGTGATATAGTTGTACATGTTGGCACTAATGATATTAAGAGTAGGAGAACAACGGAATTACTTAACAAGTACACTGTTGAAAAAAAGCCGTGAAGTAGGGTTGAATTTGAAAGTGTCTGCAATTCTGCCCAGACACGACACGAGGGAGTATATGATGTGAGCCCTGTTGATCAATTCGGCCCTGGAAAGATTGTGCAAGGCTCAAGGGGTAGAATTTTTTTCAGCCTGGTCTGTACTTGTTAACCGGAGAGACTGCTTCTACAGGGATGGGATACACTTAAATAGAAAGGGTGCAAGAATATTTGCTGATGCTATCGACGCAGTGTTAGGTGGGTCGGAAAACTGCTAGATTGGGGGAATACAAGGACTAATAGATTAACAGTAGCCACTGGCAGAGGTGAAAGTGATTCTTGCACTGCTTCTACTGGAATGAGCTGCAGCCTGGATAAGATGCAGTATATTTCAGAGACTGCTGGGAATCATTGGGGTACAAATAAACCCATGGGTTGTGTTAGGGTAGCTAAGAAAAGCGTGTGTCTGTGTGTGTGGTATGGTTGTTTATTGGTGCATTAGCTGCTATGGCTATAGTGCGCCTATTCCTAGGAGTATTATAAAATAATCTAGTTTAAATTAGTTTCAGTTTTGAAGCCTATTATATAAGATGATACACTCCAATTAGCTTTAGAAAGCAGAAAAGTTCGTTAACACTTGCGTCCTCTCCAACGACATGATATAATGTCAATGGTTCTCGACGATTAGCCAGATTTTGAAATATTGCAACTCGATGTTGTTGATACTGTGGACAGTCAATCAGAATGTGTTTGACTGTTAGATGTTCTAAGTAGTGTGGACACTGAGGAGGATCATCGCCCATTAGTAGATGGAGGTGAGTCAGATGGGTGTGTCCTATTCTCATTCGTGTGAGTACCACTTCTTCCCGCTGCACTGTCTGATTGCTGGAGTGCCAGAACTTTGGGTATTGTTTCAGCTGGAAAAGTTTGTTATTCCTTTGGTTATGCCATAATTCTGTCCACTGTGCAATGCATGCTGCTTGAATTAAGATATTATAATCGGGCGCTGGAATAGGGACAGAAGTTAGGTCTGAACTTGGACTTTTGGCAGATGTATCAGCCACTTCATTCCCTTTTATGCCTAAATGTGCTGGAATCCAGCAAAACTTCACTAGTTGTTGATTGTGATAAATCTGCAATAACAGACTCCTGATTTTCATTAAAATATGGTGATTCTTTTGTGATATATTCTGCATTGCTTTAATTGAGCTGAGAGAGTCAGTATAAACTATATATTTTGCAGATGGATGTACAGTCAAATTTTCTAGAGCTAACTGTATTGCATACAGTTCTGCTGAAAAGTTGCTATACCCAGGTGGAAGAGAAGCTGATATGATAGCAGAGGGAAACACTGCTGCTGCTCCAACTGTTGACAGAGATTTGGAACCATCCGTATATATCGGCAAGAAGTCAGCATAGGTTTGAATATGGCTAGCATGGAGTTGTTGCATAGTCACAGCCGGTAGACAATTCTTTCCCCATTGAAGAAAATAGGTATCACAGGTCAGTTGAGGAAAGGTAGTCCATGGTGGATGAGAGTAATTCTTTATCTGTTGCCTATTGTGGAGAGGAACATTCCAGTTCTGTGATATTTCAAGGAGCCGTAGGCCAGCTGGTTGGATTTTACTTGGTTTATTTCTGTAGAGATTAACCAATGGTTGATTAAAAAGGTATGGCTGAATAGGATGCGAATAGCAAGTTTGTATTTTGGCTGCATATTTAAGTAATAACATTTTTCTACGAAGATGCAAAGGGGGCTCATGAGCTTCAATGTATAGGCTCTGAGTTGGAGATGTCCTGTATGCACCAATTGCAATCCGCAGTGCATCATGTTGAATAGGATCCAGCCAGCGTAGCACACTCCTTTGGGCAGAATCATAAACTGGAGCACCATAATCTAAACAGGATCTAATCAGTGCTCTATATAGGAGCAGCAAAGTTGTACGATCTGCTCCCCAAGAGAGGGCAGATAAAGCTCTTAGCATGTTGATCTTTTTAAGACAGGCAGTACGTATTAATTTAACATGCTCAAAGAAATTGAGCTTACTGTCCAGGATTAGTCCCAAGAATTTCATATTGCTGGCAATCGGAATGGTGGAATTTGAAATCCGAAGTTCAGGATCTGCATGCAATTTGCGTTGACAGCAAAAGTGGATCGCAACTGTTTTCTGTTGGGAAAGACGATATCCATTGAGCTCAGCCCACTTTTGAACTTTATTGAGGGACATCTGCAATTGCCTTTCGATAGATCTCATGTTCTGAGAATGGCAAGAAATAGCGAGATCATCAGCGTACAGGTAAGCCTGTACAGTATTTGGGAGTACTTTTGTAATGGAATCAATTCTAAGGGCAAACAATGTTGCACTCAAAACTGATCCTTGCGGTACTCCTTCTTCCTGCGAGAATGTAGCAGAAAGGGAATTTTGATATCTCACCTGGAAAGATCGGCTCTTCAGGAAGTTCCTAATAAATATGGGTAGGTTGCCTCGTAGACCAAGATTATATAGGTCACTGAGAATGCCATACCGCCAGGTAGTATCAAATGCCTTCTCTATATCAATGGAGACCATGACAAGGTGTTCGTTTTTCACAAAGGCATTGCGAATTTCAGATTCCGCCTTGATCATCAGATCTAGGGATGACCTGTTTTTGCGAAAGCCATGTTGACAATTACTCAGTAGATGTTGAGTTTCAATGATCCAAGTGAGTCGACTATGGATCATTTTTTCCAGAATTTTACCAAGGCAACTTGACAGAGATATTGGTCTGTAACTATTAGAATTGGAGGGATCTTTTCCAGGTTTCAAAAACGCCAAAACTGTAGCATGGTGCCAAGAGGTTGGATAAATATTTTCCAGGAAGATCCGGTTAAAAAAGATTAGAAGCAATTGTAAGTTTTTGTCATTGAGATGCTGCAGCATGACATAATATATGCCATCTGGCCCAGGGGCACTGTTTCGTGTTGTTCTGATGGCCTGTAAAAGTTCACAATATTGCAGAGGCTGATTATAGGGAAGTGATAGTGAGGTTTGAAAGTTGATAGGTCTCTGTTCGGTGGTGGTCTTAATTTTCTGGAATTTTGGAGTGTAATTTGATGCAGCCGATGTTTGAGCAAAGGTTTTGCCCAAGGCATTGGCTATATCTAGAGGAGCAGAGAGTTCTTGCCCATTGCAGGAGAGAATTGGGGAAGGAACAGTTGGAAACTTACCAGAAAGCTGCCTAATTTTTTTCCATATTAGTCTGGAGTCAGTGTTTCTATTGATAGTTGATGCGAACCTAGTCCAAGAATCTTTCTTGGCCTGATTTTGAATGTAACGCGCCTTTGCCCTTAGTTTCTTGTATCTAATTAGATTAGCTGTGGTTGGAGATCGACGGAATAAATTAAATGCTTTATTTTTTTCCTTCTTTGCTTTTGTGCACTCTTCGTTCCACCAGTAGTTGAAATGCCGTCGGGACGGGGGATTTGATAATGGAGTTGAGTACTTAGCTGCATCTAAAAGACAGGATGTAATATAATCAGTAACTTCATCTATGGGCTGTAATTGAATAGTTTTTTTGTCAAGAGTGATTGCTGATTGAAATTTGGCCCAATTGGCTTTAGAGAATTTCCATTTCCTGCAGGGTTCATCTAATGGTGGTTGTGTAGTCAACAGATTACAAACAATTGGAAAATGGTCACTGCCCATGGGATCATCCAGAGTGGACCATTGCATAGCTGACAATAATATCGGGGAGCAAATCGATAGGTCAATGGCAGAGGTCTGTCCATTAGGTAACTGTATATGGGTGTGCGAGCCACTGTTAAGAAGAGTGAGGTTTTCTTTTTCCAGTAAAATTTCAATCAATCTGCCGCGTCTGTCTAATTTGGATGAACCTCATAAAGGGTGGTGGCCGTTGAAATCCCAGATAGGGGAGGGTAGCTGCAATAAAAGTTCTTTAAGATCATTATAAGAGTAAGCATGGTTTGGTGGGAGATAAACTGAGATAAGAGTTAATGCAGTTTGAGTAATCAGACACACAGCGACAGCTTCGATTTGGGCTTGGAGAGTAATTTGCTTAGCTGGAATCCTTGTACTAATTAAAATAGCTACACCACCTCAAGCAGAATCGGATGTATTCCGATCTCGTCTATAGACCGAGTAGTTTTTGATGGAAATGGAAATTTGAGGAGTTAAATAGGTTTCTTGCAGGCAGAAACCAACTGGAGAGTAGCGATTAATTAAGTAACGGATGTCGTCAATGTTTCCACGAAAGCCTCTGCAATTCCATTGCAAGATGTTAGGCATTACTTGAATTTAGAGGAAGAAGCTGTACCTGACGTGGCTGTCTTATGGCGTTCTGGCTTTGGTTTGTCTCTTTTCGGAAAGGAAGGGCGACCAGTGTCCATCTCTTCTTCAGCAAATATTTCCAGAATTGGATCTTCCTGTTTGGATGGATACTCTGCCTCCATTGATTTGTCCTGGATAATCTTTTTCGAAGTCGAACTATCATTATTTGTAGTGGCATTCACTGGCGGAGATTGAGATTTTGCTGGTATTGTGAGAGGCGTATTATTTGCTTGGTCTGAGTGCTTAACGGCACTGGACTGTTGCTGAGAGAGGACAGCCCAAGCCCAGTCAGAGATGGAAGTGTTTGAAGGAACGGTAACATCGGTTTGTGTGGCAATGGTTTGATTTTTTTTGTAATATTGGCATAGGTACGGTTAGGTATACTCGGTGCAATTAATTTTCTAGCCTCCTGATAACTAACTCTGTTTTCAACTTTATATTTCACAATTTTTTTCTCTGTTTTCCACCTCTCACATGTCTTAGAGTAGGCCAGATGGTTGCCTTTGCAGTTGGGACAGATCATTTCTTTCTCCGAACAATCACTTTGAATATGATTGGAGGAACCACAGTTGGGACAAACTGGGTTGCTTCTGCATGTTGTTTGAGAGTGGCCATACTTCTGGCATTTATAACATCTCAACGGATTGGGTATGAAAGGACGAGTGCGGCAAAGTAGATATCCAGCTTTTACTGATGAGGGTAGGCTTGGACTGTTGAATGTAAGAATGATATTTCTGGTAGGTGTAAGAATACTGTCTTTTTTTATCATAATTCTTTTTACAGCAATTACATTTTGTTCCTGAAGCTCTTCTTTAATTTCTTCCTCCGTCACATTCATCAGGTCCCAACAAGATATTACACCCTTTGATGTATTTAGAGATGCATATGGAGTTACTTTCACTGGAATACCAGCAAAAGTTGTCTTTTTTAGTAATTTCTCAGAGTGCCTGCTATTCACAGTTTCAATAAGTAAGTCCCCTGATTGCAGTCTCTTAACCGTCTTGCGAGACCCTGCAATACTTTCCAGGTGTTTTTGGATTAAAAAAGGGGATAGCTTACTGAGAGGCTGGTCAGATAGTGAGTGCATAATTAAGAATGCAGGTAAGTCTGTCGCCGAGGGATTGGTTTTCAACCTCTTTGCTTGCGAAGAACCATGGTCATTTTCTGTGTTTGGCCGACAGCTCAACGGCTCTAAAGTTGGAAACATACTTTGTTCCATGTTGGCTCCTCTTAGCCCCTGGCAGATGAACTTTTCTGCCAAGGTTACCGGCCCCGCCACGGGGAGGCAGCAGCAGTGCCTGGTGTGACCAAGCGAAAAGTAGTAAGTGGTTAGTAGTAAACTAGAATAAATAAAGAAAGGTGCCTTTCCTTTCTTGCTCTGTACAAGTGTTTTTGAAACAAGAGCTGTTTTTAAATGAATAGATTTATTAACGTCAAGAACGCAAAATAACTATAAATCACTTTTGAGAAATTGCAGTAATAGCACAGAGATATTGCTCAGTCACAATCGCTTGGCACCCGAGGCCTCTAAGAAAAAGAACAGGTGCATGTATACTTGCGTGTACACCAATGCTAGGAGTTTAGTAAATAAATTCGATGAATTTGAGGTATTGCTCAGAACATCAAAGGCAGATATTGTTGGGATATCAGAGACGTGGTGTCACACAGATATAAGGAATGCAGAACTGGAATTTGGGGAGTACAATGTCTACAGAAAGGATAGACAGGACAGGAAGGGAGGAGGGGTTATGCTATTAGTGAAGAAATACATAAAATCCAAGGAAGTGAAGCCAGTCAACATTGCTGGACAGTGCAGTGTCGAGTCAGTTTGGTGTGATATAAGCATTGGGAGATCAAAATTGAGAGTAGGAGTGTGTTATAGGCCTAATGACTCTGAATGAGTATAATAAGAAACTGTACAGGGAAATAGAGTGAGCCAGTAAATTAGAGTCTTATAATGGGGGATTTTAATTTCCCAGATATTGACTGGAATTTGGGGGCTGGTCACTCACACACTAGCAAGGCTTTTGTGGATTTATTGGATGATTGTTTTCTACATCAGCATGTTCGGGAGGCAACTAGAGGGAGTAATACTCTTGATTTGATTATCAGTAGTGATTCTTCATGCATTAAGAATCTGCAGATAAATGAACCACTAGATAGCAGTGATCACAGTGTGCTGAAGTGGGATTTACTCAAAGAGGTAACTACCATTAGGGGTAAAGGGAAGGGTTATTGCTTTTGTAAAGGCAACTACGATGGACTGAGACAGCATTTAAATTCTATACAGTGGGACCAACTGATGATGTTACCAACAGCAAATTCAAAATGGGAAGCATTCAAAGAACTTATCTGGGAAGCTACGAGGCTTTACATACCAACTAAGAAATATTGTTCAAGGTTTAGGCCTAAGTGGATGTCAGATGAACTAATGAGACATATGGCAGAGAAGAAAAATGCATGGGATACATACAAATTAACACATGACACAGAACTCTATGACAGATACAAGTTTATCTGTAACCAAGTTACAAAGGAGGTTAGCCAGGCGAAGGCAGATCACGAGAAATCTTTGGCAAGGGATGCAAAGAAAAACAGCAAAGAGTTCTTTACTTATGTAAACTCTAGAAGGAAGGGGATGAATCAGATTGGTCCACATGATATCGATGGGTCAACTGTTGATGATCCTGCTCAGGTAGCTAACAAACTAAATGAATATTTTGCATCGACATTCACACATGAGGAGTTATTCAGCGAGGGGAATGCCAGAGGTGTATTCAACTCTGGCAGTAAGCTAGAGAATCTTGTAATAACTGAGAGTAAAGTGGAGGAGAAATTGTTGAAGATAAATACAAGAAAGGCATATGGGGTGGATGGGATCTATCCAGTTATATTAAAGAAGGCAGCAAAGGAAGTAAGCAAACCCTTAGCCATAATTATGAGAGCTTCCTTGGACTCAGGGGATGTGAACCCAATTCACAAAGGAGGATCAAAGGGCGACACAAGTAATTCTAGAACCGTTAGTTTAACTTCTGTTCGCGGAAAATTAATGGAGGCACTGGTTAAAGAAGCACTGCAGGATCATCTAGACAAGACTTCAATTATAGCTCAGACACAGCATGGTTTTGTTAAGGGGAAGTCTTGCCTTACCAATTTGATTGTATACTATGATGCAGTCACAAATGAACTGAATGCAGGGAATAACTTTGATATTATATACTTGGATCTTAGAAAGGCTTTTGATACTGTTGCACATGGAAGACTGCTGTACAAATTGGAGCAGTGTGGCATTGGAGGCAAATTGCTGCTATGGATAAAGGGGTGGTTGAGGGGGAGAAGACAGAGAGTGGTAATCAATGGACACTGCTCATCGTGGACTAATGTTATTAGGGGAGTCCCTCAGGGTTCAGTATTGGGTCCATTATTGTTTTCTGTATTTATAAATGATATTGATGATGGTATATTAAGCTTAATATCCACGTTTGCAGGCTATACGAAGGTTTCCAGGGTTGTCAAGGACACTACTGACACTATGCTACTGCAACAGGATCTGGAAAGGTTGAGCAGATGGGCTGAGAGGTGGCAAATGAAGTTAACATTGACAAATGTAAAGTACTACATATGGGAAACAGCAACCCCAAAGCAACGTATCAACTCTGTGATACTACACTGACAGTGGTAGAGAACAAAAGGGACCTGCCGGGTGGTTGTGCCGGCAGATATGAAGTTTTCTGAGCAGTGCAGATGGGCTGCAAGAGTAGCTCATGGTGTTTTGTCGATGATATATAGGAATTTTTCTAGCAGGGATAAGGAGGTAATTACTCCCTTGTATAAGGCAATGGGCAGGCCACACCTAGAGTACTGTATATAGGTCTGGAGGCCTCATTTCAAGAAGGATGTAGATATGCTGGAACGAGTACAGAGAAGGGCAACAAGATTAGTGAATGGAACAAAGGGGTGCTCTTATGAAGAAAGGCTTAAGTTTTGCAAATTACAGTGTCTGGAAACTAGGCACTAGTGAGGTGATCTGATAGAGGTGTATAAAGCCTTGAATGGTTTGAGCATGCTCAATGCTCTTGCTCAGAATAATCACCTGAGAGGGCATAAATTCAAATTGAGGAAGGACAGATGTAGGATAGACGTGCGGAAGTTTGCCTTTAGCCAGCGGGTGGTTGGTTGGTAGAACATAGTTCCATCCCTTGTCGTGGAAGTTGATATCCTAAATAAGTTTAAGGCTCAGCTGGACAGGTATTTCGAATGAACAGAGGGGTGAAGTGGAAGTGGTTATTTTTTATTTATTTATTTATTTTGGCTGATGCTGCATAAGCTTGCTTTCTTGCATCAAATGCCTCTACTAATGCTAATGCTAATTGCTTAATTCCTGAACGATCTCTTTCTCAGATACATTAAGGAGATCCCACTCTGCTATTACCCCTTTAGCGAAGTTTAAGGTGGAATGGGGGGTAACCTTTGTGGGAATTCCACCGAAAGTTGATGTTTTTAATAGTTAGTTAGTTAGTTAGTTATTTGGTTTTTATGAGCATTAGCAACTAAGGCCATATTGCTCCGGGACATGCGGTGGTCATTCCCTGACCTTTTCGTATCCTCCGTATTTGGTGGTGATGGGCTCGAACCCCGTTTTTAATAGTCTTTCCGAGTGCTTGTTCTTACTCATCTCCACTAGAAGGCCTCCAGATTTTAATCTCCGAACCATTTTTAGAGGGCCCACCACATTTTCAAGACATTTTCTGTATTAAGAATGGGGAGAGCTTGTTCAAAGGATGATCAGTCAATGAATGCAGTATCAGAAAAAGAAGAGCAGGGGTTTCTGTTCCTTCTTTTTTCTGCTCTTTTGCATTACATGCATTTAAGTCATCTGTGTTTGAAAGATCTGGGTCATGAGATCCGTAAGTGACATGTCTATTTATGTCCATATTTGCACCTTTTAGCCCTCGGAGAATGATTTTCTTCTTCCAGGTTACAGCCTCGCCACATGAAGGCAGGAGCGGTGCCACCAGTGACCAAATAGTTTAGAAAGTTAGATTAGTACAGATGATATAAATATATATACAAGAAAAGAAAGGTGTATTTCCTTTCTGGATTCCTACTTCAAAGCTTTTAAGAAAAGAATCATTTACGAAAAACAGGAAGAATAGAGACACTGGAAAATATATATACTAATCTGCTAACAAAGAGAACTATGTATCGCACAAAATATCGCTTGGCACTTGGAGCCATATTGCTACGTACCTATTAGTACTTAATTATTGTATTCAATGTTTAATTTTTGCACATTATGTAATGTGCAAAATCAGAATGTCTTAAATGAGGGTTTTTAACTTCCCAGATATTGACCAGAACTTGTGGGTTGGGCACTCACACACTAGTCAGACTTTTGTGGATTTATTGGATGATTGTTTTCTGCAGCAGCATGTCTGAGAGGCAACCAGAGAGGGTAATACTCTTGATCTGCTTATCTTAGCAGTAATCATTTGTGTATTAAGAATTTTCAGATAAAGGAACCACTAGGTTGCAGTAATCACAGTGTACTCATGTGGGATTTACTTAAAGATATAATTACCATCAGGGGTAAAGGAAAGGGTTTTTGCTTCCGTAAAGGTGACTACAGTGGTCTCAGACAGTTTTTAAATTCTGTACAGTGGAATCAACTGATGTGTTACCAACAGCAAATATTAAGTGGGAAGCATTCAAGGAATTAATCGTGGACGCTACTAGACTTTTCACACCTATTAAGAAATATTGTTCACGGTTTAGGCCTAAATCGTCATCAAATGAACTAATGAGACTCATGGCAGAGAATAAAAATGCATGGGATGCATATAAATTATCAGGCGACACAGAAACCTTGGTAGATATAAGCTAGTCTGTAATCAAGTCACAAAGGAGATTAGGTAAGAAAAGGCAGATTATGAGAAATATTTGGCAAAGGATGTCAAGAAAAACAGCAAGGATTTCTTTACTTATATAAATTCTAAAAGGAAGGGGATGAATAAGATTGGTCCACTTGATATTGATGGTTCAACTGTTGATGATCCTGCTCAGATAGCAAACAAACTGAATGAGTATTTTGCATCTACATCACACATGAGCAGTTATTAAGGAAAGAAATTGCCAGACGTTTATCAAATTATAACAGATGCTTTAGAGGCTGCCGTAGCCAAGTGGTCTGCCGCACAGGTGCATAAGTACACGTGCCTTCAGCGGCCAGGGTTCAAGCCCATGACTGCTGAATACGGTGCTGTTTCTTGTATTCTGTCTATGTTGTGAACTCCTCTGACCGTTTGGTCATCCCGGAATATAAACAGAAAATTTATTTATTATTTTATTAATGATTTTGTAATAGCTGAGAGCAAAGTGGAGGAGAAATTATTGAAGTTAAACATAAGAAAGGCACCTGGGGTGGATGGGATCTATCTAGCAATATTAAAGGAGGCAGCAAAGAAACTAAGCAAACCCTTAGTCATAATTATGAGAGCATCCTTGGACTCAGGAGAAGTCCCGACTGAGTGGAGATGTGCAAATGTATCCCCAATTCACAAAGGGGATCGAAGGGTGACACGAGTAATTACAGACCAGTTAATTAAGTTAAAATAATGGAGTCACTGGTTAACGATGCATTGCAGGATCATCTAAACAAGACTGCACAGCAATAATTCAGACACAGTGACCATGGGTTTGTCAAGGGAAGGTCTTGTCTGACAAATTTGATTGGATATTATGATGTTGTTACAAAGGAACTGGATGCAAAAAATAATTTTGATATTATATACTTGTATTTCAGGAAAGCTTTTGACACTGTTGCGCATGAAGACTACTGTACAAATTGGAGCAGAATGGTATTAAGGGTAAGTTGCTATAATGGATAAAAGTTTGGTTGAGTGATAGGAGACAGAGAGTGGTAATCAATGGACACTGCTCTTCGTGGACTAATGTTATTAATAGAGTTCCACAGAATTCGGTGTTTGGCCCACTGTTGTTTTGTATATTTATCAGTGATATTGATGACGGTATATCAGGCTTAGTGTTGAAGTCTGAAGATGATACAAAGGTTGGTAGGGTTGTTAATGACAGCAATGGCAGTGTGCTACTGCAACAGGATCTAGAACATTTGGGCAGATTGGCTGAGAAGTGGAAAATGAAGTTTAACATTGACAAATGCGAAGTGCTGCATATGCGTAAAAGTAACTCCAGAGGAACGTACCAACTGTGTGGTACTACACTCTGGGTGGTAGAAAATGAAAAAACCTGGGAGTAATTGTGCAGTCAGATATAAAGCTGTCTGAGCAATGCAGACAGGCTGCAAGAGCAGGTCATGGGGTTTTGTCAATGATGTACAGAAATTTTTCTAGCAGGGAAAAGGAGGTGATTATCCCTTTGTATAAGGCAATGTTCAAGCCAAGCCTTGAGTACTGCGTACAGGTCTGGAGGCCTCATTTTAGGAAGGATATAGTTTGCTTGAGTGTGTGCAGAGAATGGCAACAAGATTGTTGAGGGGGAATGAAGGGATCCTCTTACCAAGAGAGGCTTAAGTTCTGCAAACTGCAGCAGCAGCTGGAGAATAGGCACCAGTGAGGTGATCTGATTGAGGTGTATAAGGCCTTGAATGGGTTGAGCATGCTGAATTCAGATGGGATTCTTCCATTTGCTCAGATTATGAACCTAAGGGGGCATAAATTCAAATTGAGGAAAGACAGTTGTAGAGTAGATGTGTGGAAATTTGCCTTTAGCCAGTGGGTGGTCAATTGCTGGAACAAACTTCCATCTGTCGTTGTGGAAGTTGATAGCTTAAAAAAATTCAAGAAGGAACTGGACAAACTTTTAGAGGGAATGGTTGTGTGAATTTTTTCATACGCTTGCTTTCTTGCATTACATGCCTCTATTACTATTACTACTATTACTAATATTATTCATACAGGAAAAGGTTATTAATCTTAGAGATAAATACAGGGTGTCTCAAAACTATTGGTACAAACGTTTAGGGGAGGTAGGTAACATCTAAAGGAATGTGAATCGCATAGGAACCCATAACCGGAAACGTCATGGGAAAGTAGTAACAGAGGCACAAGAAGCAGAAATGACACAAGACAGTAATTAGTGGCAAACATTTATTTGACATAATATTAACAATGGAGTATGAGATGGATGCATTTCATTATGTTACAACAGATGCTCGAAGGTTCCACCATGAGATGCGATGCATGTATGACACTGATGCAGCATGGATTGGCGGACATCGAACACACCTTTGACAGTAGCAGCAGCGCAGACGAGTCTCGCAATGAGATCCATTTCCGTCTCCACAGGCGATTCATACACAATAGATTTGAGGGCCCCCCACAGAAACAAATCAAGTCTCGATAAATCAGGTGAGCATGGGGGGCCAGGCAATGGGTCCACCACGGCTAATCCAGCGATGCCCAAAACGCCTGTTCAAATGGTCACGAACGCACCTTCCATAATGGGCAGGCACCCAGTCATGTTGAAACCAAATGTTGCATCTCACATTTGCTGGAACATCATCAAGTAACCCTGGTATAACTTGTTCAAGAGAGATCTGATATTTAATGGAGTTCATGCGGGATGGTAACAGGTATGGGCCGACTAAGCAGTCACCGACCATACCTGACCACACATTTATTGCGAAGCGATGTTGTGCTGCACGGGGGGGGGGGGGGGGGTGCACACACTGTGTGGGTTGTTGTGAGCCCACACATGAGCATTGTGCTGATTGAATAAGCCTTCCCGAGTGAAATAAGCCTCATCCGTGACCAAAACATAGGCTGGAAAATTCAAGTCTTGAAGACTTTCTTGGAGAAACCACTGCGCAAAAGCCACATGTGCAGAATGATCTTGGGGGAGCTGTTATTTTTGTTATGTTATTAGGTTTTTAGGGGCATTAGCAACCAATGCCATATTGCTCCATGAATATGCAGTGGTCATTCCCTGACCTTTCCGCATCCTCCGTATTTGGTGGTGACGGGCTCGAACCCCGGTCTAATCAAGAAGCGTGTGCTACGCACTGCTGCTCCTTCCCACCTGGCTACGGAGGCACCCTTGGGGGAGCAGTAACTGAACCTTTTGGTGATGAAAGGGGTGTAAGGAATCGTTGTGCCAGACATGCTGTACACTGCAATGAGACACTCCTAAGGCAGAGGCAACAGCACGTGTGCTGGTAGTAGGATTATTCTGGATGGCATTCAACACACTTTTTTCCATGGCGGGAGTTCGTGTCGAACGTGGTTTGCCCGCACTACTCCTGTTACCTTTAAATGACCCATAATCGCACAAATTTTGATGCACACATGCAAACAAACGGTAGTCCGGTACATGTCTGTCTGGGAAGCGTTCTCCATAAATTCGTTGAACGGCTCGTCCATTGCCCTCTGCTAATCCATACACTAGGTGCATGTCTGCCAGCTCACTGTTCATATATCGATGCATGCTCTATGTGCAGCGACTACTGCTTGAATGAGTAAACCAAAATTTTCCCTCTCTCGAACGGATGAACAGCGCCGTGTACCGACTTACGGTGACCTTTCCGGTTATGGGTTCCTATGCGATTCACATTCCTTCAGATGTTACCTACCTCCCCTAAAGGTTTGTACCAATATTTTTGAGACACCCTGTATACACTGTCCAGTCAAAACTTTGACTACTTACCCGATAATGCGTAGGTAGGCTCACCAGTAATGCTGCTGCATGGCAAGAGATGGACTCTACAAGGCCTCTGAATGTTGCAGATGGTATGTTGTACCATGTAGCCAGGATTGCATCCTGCAATTCAGCAATAGTCACTGTGGTGGAGGATCCAAATGCCAGATCTGTTAAACCACTTTATATATATTCAATATATTCAATATAGATATTCAATGGAATTCATATCTTGTGAATTCATTGGGCAATGTAGCACCTGGAAATTACTTTCAGTTCAGTGAACCACTTTTGAGTAATAGTAGTATGCAGCAGGGCGCATTATGCTGCTGGAACACACCTGGGAAGACAGTCATCATGATGGGGTATACTTGATCAGCCACAATGCATAGGTAGTTTTTAGCACTCAGAAGTGCAGGTAGGGGTATGAGGGGCCCCAAGAGATTACCAGGAAAGTATCCCCCATACTAAAACACAATCGCTACCTGGCTATTTATGTTGGACATGCACATCGGAGTAATAAATAAATCTTTATTGTGAAATAAAGTTATAGCACAATATCCCATCATGGCGACGAGGGCCAGGATTTCACATATAGCAGTTAGAGAAAAGCAGAATAAGTACAGTGTACAAATGCAAAAGGCTACAAAATACAGATTACAAATGCAAAAAGAAATACAAATACAGCATAAAAACACAGAGCTGAACACAAATACAGAAAAATACAACTTGTCAGTGATTCAGGGTTCAAGGGCTTTGATAAAGTTGTGTCTGTCCTGCTTTTTACTTATTATCCTGTTGATGTCAGCATCCACACGGTTCAGGGTGGTGAGCATCTGCTTGGGGAGAAATCTCTCAGTGAGTACAAGCCTGTTGTGGTGAGCCACAAGTGTTGGTACTGACCTTAGGCTTGGCTGTGGGATCTTCCAACAGCAAGTGTTCCAAATATTTGGAGATTATATCTGGCCTGTGATGAGTTTAGCTGTGAAGAACAACCTCTTTTACACAATCAGGAACTTCATCCTCGGGATGTTGAGTGCTTGTGCCATCATGGTGGTTGTGGTAGCGGGAGGTAGACGAAGCTTGTTATTGGCCCATTTCAGTAACCAGTATTCAGTGACGTACAACTGCTTGAGGTTTGCAGGTGTAGCAGAGGCCCATATTTCTGCACCACAGAGAATGGCGGCGGGGTAGATCTTGGAGGTGATGAACTTTTTAACAGTGAGAGGATGTCAGACATGAGGCAGCTGCTGCTTTGAGATCCACCATAGACGAGAAAATTTGCTACTGATTTTGTCGATCTGGTTGACAAAGGACATCTTTTGATCAAACAGAACGCCAAGGTCTGTGTATGAGGGTACGTTTGGTATTCGTGCCCCTGCAAGTGACACGTTGAGTACTGTTGGCATGGATTTAAGGGAGAATATAACCTGAGCAGACTTCTGTGGGTTGATTTTTAGATTGAAGTTTGCCAGGTACAATTCAAGATCCTTAAGTTGGGAATTGATCCTGTTGCTAAGCTGAACGAGGTTGTTGCCAGGGTTAATTTGAGTCAGCAGTTTGAGGTCATTGGCATAGCATAAGAGACCATTCATGGAGCAATAATGGGCATGATTATAGGCATGAACAGGACACCAGATCGGACACCCCCCTCCGTTACTCCAGCAGTAATGTCGCAGGATAGGGTGTGGTGTTGCTGATGGAGAATAAGTTTTCTGTGACAGAGAAGAGATTCCAAAAAGCACAGCATATCACCTTGAATGTGAAATTTCTCCTTAAGTAGAAGGAGCAAGGCCGGGATCGACATGGCGTCAAAGGCTTCGCTTATGTCGAGATATGTGGTTGCCAGCTCAGCTCTTTGTTCGAATGCTGAGAGGATGCGTTCTATGGTGGCTGCCAAGTTAGTGATTGATGATTTTCCTGCGATCGAATAGTGGATTTTAGGTGGTTTCGTCTGGAGGATTTGGTGAGTAATTTCGGGTAGCAAATCCATTTTGAGAGTTTTTAACAGAAAAGAGGCAACTGATATGAGTCTGAACTGGCTGACGTTTGTGGCAAATTGGTTTTTATGGATGGGGTACACTCTGTACTTATTCTATTGGGGTAGGAAATAGTGCTCAGTGAGGCATCTATTGTGGATCGAAATAGTGCTCAGTGAGGCATCTATTGTAGATCGACAGAAGAGGGCCTACGATGAATGTGCTCAAGCATTTGATCATAAATTGCGGAATTCCATCATCCCCAACAGTGGCTGTTATGGGAAGGGAATTGATGGCACGTTTGAGCTCCTGTTTCGTGATCTGGATAGTCCTTAGGACATCTGAAGTGTTTTCATAGTCAGGCTGGACAGCTGTAGATGGGACTGTGGTTGTATTTGAAAACCTGGCGATGTATTTGAGCCATTCTTGAGGTTCAAGCATTTGATTGAATCCACCACGTGGGACAGCATAGAATGGCTTTCCTTTCCTCAGAGTGCGGTCAAAATTTACTTCGATTGCAGCAGCTTTCATCCAATTAAAGTGGGCCCTGGCACAGGAAAAGGCGATTCTGTCTTAACTGCCATTCATAAACTTCCATTTCTTATGTAGGACTTGTTTCTTTTTGAAGCTGTTGTTGAGGTCAGCAGTCCACCCCAATCTGGAATGGGGAGTCACTGTTACTCATTTGGTGGCAGCATAGTCGGTGACGGATTTAATCCAGTTGGACAGGAGTGTCACTGTGAGGCTGAGGTCGCAGTCAATGAAGACATCCCAAGGAATGCAGGATGCCGCTTCTACACAGAGTTGAGGATTAAGGTATTTAGGTGCTGAAATGTATTTGACTATTTTGTTGTCAGGGATGTTGAAGTTTGGTACTTCCAATGACCATGTCAAAACTATAGGCTGGTGATCGGACAGGAAAAATGCGATGGGATCATCCTCAGCTGTGCATGGTGTTGAAGCAAAAGCGAGATCCAGTAGGTTCGATCCCTTGGTGGGGTTCTCATCGACCCGTGTCATGTTGATGGATTTGAAGAACTCACAGAGCCTGATAAAGAGGAGGTGGTTTGGAGGCAGGTTAAAATCACCGCAAACAAGGTGTTGTGCAGACTGACGAAGATGGTTTAAGAGCCAGTTCCCCAGATCTTCAATAATTTCATTGTAGGCCCTGGGGGAATATACACGGATGCGATATCAATGTGGCTGGAGTGGAAACGTAGTGAGACTATAATCGCTTCGAAAGCTTGAGTTGAGGTCAAATTCTCATATGAAAATAGGGAGGTGTTATACCACCCACAAAGTAAGCAGGAAATGCTGACGAGGCTACTAGGAGACGGTCGTGTTCAAAGCCGCTAAGTGGATTTTTCTTATTATTGATTGGAAATTATTGTTTTTCTAAAACTTTTGATTTAAATTTAGTAGTATAACATTATTTTGTGATTTTCTGATTAATTTGGTGTATTTATTCTTTACTCGGCCTTGTAATTGCATAAAAGTATCGGTAAGGGTATCCACGTGTTTGCAACTCCGCTGAACGAGAAGTGCTTTAGCCATATTTAGCCGCTTGATTCAATATTTTTTACATCGAATTATTTGTGTAAGTAGCTTATAGACCTAGTAAGGATCGTTAGTTTATTCTGAATTGAGACAGCGAGATTTGAAAGTTAATTAATACTTAAGTGTCCGTAGATTCACCGTTCGTAACTTTCCCGCCTTTGTGATACGATAGTTATATACCATACTAGATAGCGTTAGTTGAACTTCGTTAGCAGTTAAATTGTACTTTTAAATAAATACATAACGACTTAGATTACAAACGTAATATAATTAATTATATTTAACATAATTAATAACATAACATAATTAATTAATAAATTAATAGAATCATGACTCAGACCAGAGCAGCAAAGCAAAAGGCTCAAGCTAATGAAAGTGCTGTGGCTCAGAGCAGAACTGAGGGGGGGCAGTTTTATAAGGCTGTGAGTCCTCTGACTCACAGCCTTATAAAATGCACTGTTTGCTTGATGTTTGCAGAGCAATTGGGTACGGGACATGATACTGCCATGGGGGATGTCTTTGTGTGTGCGCGCGATGCAAGGAGTGTATCGATATCAGGCAACAACTCAGCGTTCTTGTGGGCCTATATGAGAACCTGAAGGACAGGGTGGATGCCCTCGAAGAAACTAAATTGAGGGGCCCATCAAGCTCTCAGCTGCCCACATCAACGCCAGAGCTTGCACTTGGGCATCACGTGACACAGAGACAACCCCCAAAGCAGAATGCGCTGGTCCCGAAGGAACTAGTAGTTGTTGGTGACTCTATTGTCAGGGAAACGGGGAACATGCTTTGTAAAAAGGATAGGTGGAAGAGGACCAGGGTATGTCTGCCAGGGGCAAAGGTTGATGACGTAGAGCGAATATCATCTTTTAAGGGCACAAAAGGTGATATAGTTGTACACGTTGGCACTAATAATATTAAGAGTAGGAGACAGGCAGAATTACTTAACAAGTACAGGTCACTGTTGAACAAAAGCCGAGAATTAGGGTTGAATTTGAAAGTGTCTGCAATTCTGCCCAGACACGATAGGAGGGAGTATATGATGAGAGCCTTGTCGATCAATTCGGCCCTGGAAAGATTGTGCAAGGCTCAAGGGGTAGAATTTTTTTCAGCCTGGACTGTACTTGTTAACAGGAGAGATTGCTTCTACAGGGATGGGATACACTTAAATAGAAAGGGTGCAAGAATATTTGCTGATGCTATCAAGGCAGTGTTAGGTGGGTCGGAAAACTGCTAGCTTGGGGTGAGACAAAAACCAATAGATTGACAGTAGCCACTGGCAGAGGTGAAAGAGATTCTTGCACTGCTTCTATTAGAATGAGCAGAAGCCTGAAAAACAAGATGCGTGATATTTCAGAGAGTGCTGGGAGCCATTGCGGTACAAGTAAACACATGGGTTGTGTTAGGGTAGCTAAGAATAGAAACAGGTGCAGGTATACTTGTGTGTACACCAATGCTAGGAGTTTAGTAAATAAATTTGATGAATTTGAGGTATTGCTCAAAACATCAAAGGCAGATATTGCTGGGATATCAGAGACGTGGTGTCACACAGATATAAGGGATGCAGAACTGCAATTTGGGGAGTACAACGTCTACAGAAAGGATAGACAGGATAGGAAGGGGGGAGGGGTTATGCTATTAGTTAAGAAACACATAAAAACCAAAGAAGTGAAGCCAGTCGACATCGCTGGACAGTGCAGTGTTGAGTCAGTTTGGTGTGCCATAAGCATTGGGAGATCAAAATTGAGAGTAGGAGTGTGCTATAGGCCTAATGACTCTGATGAGTATTATAAGAAACTGTACAGGGAAATAGAGTGGGCCAGTAAATCAGAGAGTCTTATAATGGGGGATTTTAATTTCCCAGATATTGACTGGAATTTGTGGGTTGGTCACACACACACACTAGCAAGGGTTTTGTGGATTTATTGGATGATTGTTTTCTACATCAGCATGTTCGGGAGGCAACTAGAGGGAGTAATACTCTTGATTTGATTATCAGCAGTGATTCTTCATGCATTAAGAATCTGCAGATAAAGGAACCACTAGGTGGCAGTGATCACAGTGTGCTGAAGTGGAATTTACTCAAAGAGGTAACTACCATTAGGGGTAAAGGGAAGGGTTATTGCTTCCGTAAAGGCGACTACGATGGACTGAGACAGTATTTAAATTCTATACAGTGGGACCAACTGATGATGTTACCAACAGCAAATTCAAAATGGGAAGCATTCAAAGAACTTATCTTGGAAGCTACTAGGCTTTACATACCAACTAAGAAATATTGTTCAAGGTTTAGGCCAAAATGGATGTCAGATGAACTAATGAGGCATATGGCAGAGAAGAAAAATGCATGGGATACTTACAAATTAACACATGACACAGAAGCCTATGATAGATACAAGTTGATATGCAACCAAATTACAAAGGAGGTTCGGCAGGCGAAGGCAGATTACCAGAAATCCTTGGCAAGGGATGCAAAGAAAAACAGCAAAGAGTTCTTTACTTATGTAAATTCTAGAAGGAAGGGGATGAATCAGATTGGTCCACTTGATATTTATGGGTGAACTGTTGATGATCCTGCTCAGGTAGCTAACAAACTAAATGAATATTTTGCATCGACATTCACACATGAGGAGTTATTCAGCGAGGGGAATGCCAGAGGTGTATTCAACTCTAGCAGTAAGCTACAGAATCTTGAAATAACTGGGAGTAAAGTGTAGGAGAAACTGTTGAAGATAAACACAAGAAAGGCACCCGGGGTGGATGGGATCTATCCAGTTATATTAAAGGAGGCAGCAAAGGAATTAAGCAAACCCTTAGCCATAATTATGAGAGCTTCCTTGGACTCAGGGGAGGTACCCATAGACTGGAAATGTGCAAATGTGCCCCAATTCACAAAGGAGGATCAAAGGCTGACACAAGTAATTATAGACCTGTGAGCTTAACTTCTGTTCCAGGAAAATTAATGGAGGCACTGGTTAAAGAAGCACTGCAGGATCATTTAGACAAGACTTCAGTTATAGCTCGGACACAGCATGGTTTTGTTAAGGGGAAGTCTTGCCTGACCAACTTGATTGTATACTATGATGCAGTCACAAAAGAACTGGATGCGGGGAATAGCTTTGATATTATATACTTGGATCTTAGAAAGGCTTTTGATACTGTTGCACATGGAAGACTTCTACACAAATTGGAGCAGTGTGACATTGGAGGCAAATTGCTGCTATGGATAAAGGGGTGGTTGAGGGGGAGAAGACAGAGAGTGGTAATCAATGGACACTGCTCATCGTGGACTAATGTTATTAGTGGAGTCCCTCAGGGCTCAGTGTTGGGTCCATTATTGTTTTCTGTATTTATAAATGATATTGATGATGGTATATCAAGCTTAATGTCCAAGTTTGCAGATGATACAAAGGTTGGCAGGGATGTCAAGGACACTACTGACACTATGCTGCTGCAACAGGATCTGGAAAGGTTGAGCAGATGGGCTGAGAGGTGGCAAATGAAGTTAAACATTGACAAATGTAAAGTACTACACATGGGAAACAGCAACCCCAGAGCAACGTATCAAACTCTGTGGTACTACACTGACAGTGGTAGAGAATGAAAGGGACTTGGGGGTGGTTGTGCAGGCAGATATGAAGTTCTCTGAGCAGTGCAGACGGGCTGCAAGAGTAGCTCATGGAGTATTGTCAATGATATACAGGAATTTTTCCAGCAGGGATAAGGAAGTGATTATTCCCTTGTATAAGGCAATGGTCAGGCCACACCTAGAGTACTGTATACAGGTCTGGAGGCCTCATTTCAAGAAGGATGTAGAGCTGCTGGAACGAGTACAGAGAAGGGCAACAAGATTAGTGAATGGAACAAAGGGGTGCTCTTACGAAGAAAGGCTTAAGTTTTGCAAATTACAGTGTCTGGAGACTAGGCACCAGCGAGGTGATCTGATAGAGGTGTATAAAGCCTTGAATGGTTTGAGCATGCTCAATGCTGATGGGATTCTTCCTCTAGCTCAGAAAAATCACCTGAGAGGGCATAAATTCAAATTGAGGAAAGACAGATGTAGGATAGACGTGCGGAAATTTGCCTTTAGCCAGCGGGTGGTTGGTTGGTGGAACAGACTTCCATCCCTTGTCGTGGAGGTTGATAGCCTAAATAAGTTTAAGGCTCAGCTGGACAGGTATTTTGAACGAACAGAGGGGTGAAGTGGAAGTGGGTTTTTTTTTTTTTTTTTTTGGCTGATGCTGCATAAGCTTGCTTTCTTGCATCAAATGCCTCTACTAATGCTAAATGCTAATGCTAATGCTAAATGTGATTCATCAAAAAAGGCAACTTTATGGTCCAACGAAGCCTTTCAGTTGCAAACTTTAGGTGTTGTTGGTGATAGGTGGCCACGAGCATGGGAACTTTGACTGGCATCTACTCTACTGGTCCATACAGAGGAAGAGTATTCAATGGATTGGCCTTGAAAACAATGATGGTCATCGCCTAGTTAAAGTCCCTGGTCAGCCATTCTACTGTTTTCCATCTATTGGCTTGCACAAGGTGGCAAAACCTACATTCAGTATGACCAACAACGAGGAGTGAATGCCTGCCATTTGCCTGGTGACTGCTGCATTCTGAACACAGGTGCCCACAGTAGCCAGGTGGGAAGGAGCAGCAGTGCGTAGCACACGCTTCTTGATTAGACCAGGGTTCAAGCCCGTCACCACCAAATATGGAGGATGCAGAAAGGTCAGGGAATGACCACCGCATATCCCGCAACAATATGGTCTTAGTTGCTAATGCTCCAAATAACTAACTAGCATTCTGAACAGCCCACAAGAGATGCAGTTTTCATAATACTGCCACCCTTCAACTGGTACCTGACAATCATACCATTTTCAAAGTCTGTCAAATCACACCCCTTGCCCAAGTCAATCATGTGTTTCATATGGACCATATGCCACAAATGTTTGTATATATATATATATTGCTCACTGTGACGCATGTGTGCCACCAGAAGGGGAGGAATGGCCGATTTCTAAAACACAGAGGTGGTCATAATGTTTTGAATGGACGGTATTTATCTTGTTAATTTAATGCAACCTCTGTTTGATAAGTTCATAATTGTTATTTTATGCTTGTGGTTTGCTTTTCATTGAATAACATATAAGTATGCTCACTTATTCCAAATCATGGAATAGCAAATGTGAACATCAAGCTACATTCATGTGAGCACCACTACATGATTAGAGAAAAAAACAGAGAAGAGAATTTTTTTTTTTTTGAGGCTGGTTAAATAAAGAATATACTTGGACTATGTTATAAAAGTGGCTTAGTTAAAGTTATATGATATAAAACTGTCATCAAATTAGAATAACAATTAATGTAAGAGAGTTACATAAAGGTTTATTGGGCATTTATTGTTTTATATTTTAACAGAAGCAAAATAATAAATAATAAGGAAAATAGTTAACAGTATGGGTAAATGTTATTCTCCATGTTCACTTATGCAGTTAATTTGGTAAACCTTATTTCTATTGATTATGGAGCTTATTAAAAAGACACTCATTCCAAAGCATGTTTGGGAGCATTAGCATTAGTACAGGCATTTGATGCAAGAAAGCAAGCTTATGCAGCATCAGCAAAAAAAAAAAAAAAAAAAACCCACTTCCACTTCACCCCTCTGTTCGTTCAAAATACCTGTCCAGCTGAGCCTTAAACCTATTTAGGCTATTAACCTCCACGACAAGGGATGGAACTATGTTCTACCAACCAACCACCCGCTGGCTAAAGGCAAACTTCCGCACGTCTATCCTACATCCGTCCTTCCTCAATTTGAATTTATGCCCTCTCAGGTGATTATTCTGAGCTAGTGGAAGAATCCCATCAGCATTGAGCATGCTCAAACCATTCAAGGCTTTATACACCTCTATCAGATCACCTCGCTGGTGCCTAGTCTCCAGACACTGTAATTTGCAAAACTTAAGCCTTTCTTCGTAAGAGCACCCCTTTGTTCCATTCACTAATCTTGTTGCCCTTCTCTGTACTCGTTCCAGCAGCTCTACATCCTTTTTGAAATGAGGCCTCCAGACCTGTATACAGTACTCTAGGTGTGGCCTTACCATTGCCTTATACAAGGGAATAATCACCTCCTTATCCCTGCTGGAAAAATTCCTGTATATCACTGACAATACTCCATGAGCTACTCTTGCAGCCCGTCTGCACTGCTCAGAGAACTTCATATCCGCCTGCACAACCACCCCCAAGTCCCTTTCATTCTCTACCACTGTCAGTGTAGTACCACACAGTTGATACGTTGCTCTGGGGTTGCTGTTTTCCATGTGTAGTACTTTACATTTGTCAATGTTAAACTTCATTTGCCACCTCTCAGCCCATCTGCTCAACCTTTCCAGATCCTGTTGCAGCAGCATAGTGTCAGTAGTGTCCTTGACATCCCTGCCAACCTTTGTATCGTCTGCAAACTTGGACATTAAGCTTGATATACCATCATCAATATCATTTATAAATACAGAAAACAATAATGGACCAAACACTGAGCCCTGAGGGACTCCACTAATAACATTAGTCCACGATGAGCAGTGTCCATTGATTACCACTCTCTGTCTTCTCCCCCTCAACCACCCCTTTATCCATAGCGGCAATTTGCCTCCAATGTCACACTGCTCCAATTTGTGTAGAAGTCTTCCAAGTGCAACAGTATCAAAAGCCTTTCTAAGATCCAAGTATATAATATCAAAGTTATTCCCTGCATCCAGTTCTTTTGTGATTGCATCATAGTATCCAATCAAATTGGTCAGGTAAGACTTCCCCTTAACAAAACCATGCTGTGTCCGAGCTATAACCGAAGTCTTGTCTAAATGATCCTGCAGTGCTTCTTTAACCAGTGCCTCCATTAATTTTCCTGGAACAGAAGTTAAGCTCACAGGTCTATAATTCCACGAGTAACAGTCAGAAAACCTAAAGGTGGCAACTTCAAAGTGGTTGGTATATTATTATTATTAGTAGTAGCAATAGTAATATTGGCAAATGATGCAAGAAAACAAGTTATACGGCATCAGGGGAGGGGAAAAACAACCACTTCCAATTTCGTGTGTCCACTGTATAATATTGGTGTAAATACACCATAGTTTCCCCATAAGTTTAACTACATAAGTAGTGTAACGGCATCGTTTGATTTTTATCTTATATTGTGGCTACCTTCAACAATGAGATACCAGGTATTGCACTACTTTGAATAAATAATGCTTATCTAGTAAAGGAGACTACTGTTATTTATTCTCAGTGGGCACCACCACCACCACCACCACCCAGATGCATTTCAGAGCTTGTTGGCTCACTCATTGTTGAGCGGGCAGGTACCCTGATAATGCAGACATGCCACCAGGGTTGCGAAGTTAATTCCACAATATGAAATGCCAAATGGTGAAGATAATGATAATATGTTGAAGTTTTGTTTGTTTGTTATTTGGTTATTTGGTTTTTAGGAGCATTAGCAACTAAGGCCATATTGCTCCGGGGATATGCGGTGGTCATTCCCTGACCTTTCCGCATCCTCCGTATTTAGTGGTCATGGGCTCGAACCCCGGTCTAATCAAGAAGCGTGTGCTGTGCACTGCTGCTCCTGCCCACCTGACTACGGAGGTGCAATATGTTGAAGGCTAATTGCACAAGGCATAATATGTAATGGGTTAAAATTAACTATATAATTTCAGTGTAAATACACCATAGTTTTCATATTAGTTGAACTACACAAGTAGTGTAACGGCATCTTTTGATTAGGCATTGTTTAAATCAAACGATGCCGTTACACTACTTATGTAGTTAAACTTATGAGGAAACTATGGTGTATTTACACCGATATTATATAGTTAATTTTAACCCATAACGTATTATGCCTTGTCCATTTAGTCTTTAACATTTTATCATTACCTTCACCATTTGGCATCTCTCATGTTGTGGAATTAACTTTGCAACCGTGGCGGCATATCTGCCTTATCAAGGTACCTGCTGGCCCACCGATGACTGAGCCAACAAGCTCCAAAACACGTCTGGGTGGTGGTGGTGGTGGTGCCGCCCACTGAGAATAAATAACAGTAGTCTCCTCTACTAGAGAAGCATTATTTATTCGAAGTAGTGCAATATCTGGTATCTTGTTGTGAAGGTAACCACAATATGAGATAAAAAAATCAAACGATGCCGTTACACTAGTTATGTAGTTAAACTTATGGGGAAACTATGGTGTATTTACACCGATATTATATAGTTAATTTTAACCCATAACATATTATTTATGCCTTGTGCATTTAGTCTTCGTCTGTCCATTCTTACACCCGCCCACCAACAATTTACCTAATTCTTCCCTGAATTTATTTAAACTACTCACCTCTACAAATATCAGACGAAAGTTTGTTCCAACAATCAGCCAAAGGAAAATTTCTGCACACCTGACCTGTAACCATACATTCTCAATTTTGAATTTATGTTCCATCATGTGTAGTGTAAGCAAGAGGAAGGATTTCATTGGCACTGAGCTTACTCAATCCATTCAAAGCCTTAACACCTCAATCAGATTTCACAGGTGCCTAGTTTCCACATGTTTAATTTGCAAAACTGTAACCTTCCCTTTTGCTCCACTCACCAATCTTGTTCTTTTCTCCGAATTCGTTAAAACAGGTCCACATCCTTCTTCAAATGAGGTTTGCAGACCTGTATGCAATACTCAAAATGTGATCTAACTATTATCTTATACAATGGGATAATCACCTCTTTATCCCTATTGGCAAAATTTCTGCATATCACTGACAAAAACACCACAAGCTGTCAGGTAGCCTGTCGGCACTGCTCAGAGATTTTCATATCTGATTGCATAATTACTTCCAGTTCTTTTTCATTCTCCACTGAAAGTTAAACCATAAAAAAGGTACCTATTTTTTGTGTTTAGCTTCAGTAATTTCTCTTACACTTTTCTCTCAGTTGTCAAAAAATCATTTGGCTCCCTGCTGCTGGGATTTGACTTATTTTTGGCATGCCCATCCCTGAAAATTCCTCATGTGTGAATTTAGATGCAATATATCACCCATTCAATTTGTCTACAACCAGAGCAGGATCACCAACAGTTAATCCATTCTATCTAGTGGACCAATATGATTAAACCCCTTCAAAATGCAAAGAAAAGCAGAAAAGAAATCAGAAATCTTTTTTTTTTTTTTTTTTTTCATTCTTTGTCAGAAACTTTGTATAATCTGCCTTAGCCTGCCTAACCACTTTTGTGACTTAATTGTAGACTAGTTTATATCTGCTGTATGCATTTGTATCACCTGATAATTTATATGAATCCTATGTATTTTCCTTCACTGCCACGAGTCTCATCAGTTTAAGCGACATCCATTTAGATCCATGCTTTGAACTGTATCTCTTGGTATAAAATAACGTCCCCAAATGCTTCACATTTAGAATTTGCTGTTGGTAACTATGCCAGTTGATTCCATTGTGTAGAATTTAAAAACTGTCTGAGACCACTGCAGTCACCCTTATGAAAACAAAATCAGTCCCTTTACCCTTGAAAGCAGTTATGTCTTTAAGTAAATCCCACATTAATACATTGTGATCACTGTCACCTAGTGGTTTTTTATATGCAGATTCTTAAGGCATGATCCTTCATGCATTAAGAATTATGCAAATCATGCAGTTACTGGATAGAACCTTAAGCAAGGTCACATACCAACCACATTGCTTAAGGATTATTGGGTATAAAAAATAAAAGGTCACAGTTCACACAGATAATTTCAATTTATTAATCTATAAAATAATAAAAAATTACCATTTTCTGCTGAGCCATTCTGTCCTCTAAATTCCAAAGACATAATTTTCTCGGTGGTTGTTTCAATCTGCAATATTAATAATTTACATTATCTTATTAACTGTTAGTTATTGCACAATAAAAAAACTTAAGATATTCATGCGAGTCAGAAATCAATTCAACACATATAACATTCAACAGCAAGGGAGGGCAAAAAATTCTGAACATAAAATTTTATATCAATATGTCAATGCTTGTGAATATATGGATATATGGCTGGTTGTTAAGAATCTGGTATAACTTTTTAACACATCTATTGCAGTAGTCATAGTGTACCAGTTTGTATAGCAATAGCAGATGGGCTACATAGAGTATATCCTAGTCTGTAAGATGTTCACATTGATAGGGGGTGCCTCCAGAGCCAGGAGCAGCAGTGCATAGCACACGCTTCTTGATTAGACCGGGGTTCGAGCTCGTGACCACCAAATACGGAGGATGTGGAGAGGTCAGGGAATGACCACCGCATATCCCCGGAGCAATATGGGCCTTAGTTGCTAATGCTCCTAAAAACCAAATAACAAACGAACAAACATTGATTTGCAAATAAATGTGGTTATAAATACAGGAAACAAAATGCAGTAACTGATTTTGTTGGCCTTTATAAAAGAAAAGTTAGCCATGTGTGTTTTGAAAAACTTTTCCTGAAGGAAGTCAAAAGAATTGAAACACTCAGATATTTTAGATATTTAACTATTTTCTTGGAAACAATTTAGATGTCAGGAGTACAATCTGGTTTCTTCCTTTGGTAAATCATTGATAGCCACACTACACAGTAAATGCCCTAAACTGAGTATCAATTTACAGGCACTCCCCGACTTATGTAATACTGAATTACGTAAATTCAACTTTATGTAAGTTTTTGCTGGACGGTGCAAACTGAAAAAAAAATACAGAAACGTATTTTGCATCCTGCAGAAATAAATGGAGGTATTGTGAAAATATCGTAATGTGAACCCAATAACACATTGTTTTTTTTATTTATCACAATGATGAAGGGAAAGCGACCGATGGAAAGTGCAAGTGGTGGCAGTGCTAGGAAACGAAACAAAATTGATTTAGAAATGAAGATGAAAATGATTAAGAAGTAAGAAGCAGGACAAAGTTTGTCATCTATTGCACAGGAATTCGGTCTCGCTGCTTCAACAGTGAATACTAATTTAAAGGACAGGGTGCGTATAAAAGAACATGTTAAAGGTTCAACGCATTTAAGATCAAAACAGCATTCTGGTGCTATATTGAAGATGGAAAAGCTATTAATACTATTGGAAAATCCCAAGCAAAGTTCGTGGCAAGCAATGGCTGGTTTAATAGGTACAAGCATCGCAACTGTTTCCACAACATTACAATAAAATTTTTGTAACTGCACACTTTTGTAATTTTCCTCAGCAGTGAGATAAAAAAATTGAATAAATAATTCTATTTACATGTTTGTTGAACATTTAATTGGAAGGTGATTGTTTTCTACAGCAACATGTTGGAGAAGCAACCAGAGAGAGTAATACTCTTGATCTGGTTATCAGGTGATTTTATTTATGCATTAAGAATTGTCAGATAAATGAACCACTAGGTGTTAGTGATCACAGTGTACTGAGGTGGGATTTACTTAAAGATGTAACTAGCATCAGGAGTAAAGGGAAGGGTTTTTGCTTTCGTAGAGGTGACTACAGTGGTCTTAGACTGTTTTTAAATTCTGTACAGTGGGACCAAGTGATGATGTTACCAACAGCAAATTCTAAATGGGAAGCATTCAAAGAATTAAACTTGGAAGCTACTAGGCTTTACATACCAACTAAGAAATATTGTTCAAGGTTTAGGCCTAAATGAATGTGAAATGAACTAATGAGACATATGGTAGAGAAGAAAAATGCATGGGATACATATAAATTAATGGGTGACATGGAAGCCTATGATAGATATAAGCTGGTCTGTAACCAAATCACAAAGGCAGATTATGAGAAATCTTTGGCAAAGGATGCAAAGAAAAACAGCAAAGAGTTCTTTACCTATGTAAATTCCAGAAGGAAAGGGATGAATCAGATTGGTCCACTGGATATTGATGGTTCAACTGTTGATGATTCTGCTCAGTTGGCTAAGAAACTAAATGAATATTTTGCATCCACATTCACACATGAGGAGTTATTTAGGGAGGGGAATGCTAGAGGTGAATTGAACTCTGGTAGTGAGCTAGATGATTTTGTAATAACTGAGAGGAAAGTGGAGGAGGAATTGTTAAAGATAAACAGAAAAAAGCACCAGGGGTGGATGAGATCTATCCAGTTATATTAAAGGAGGCAGCAAGGGTAGTAAGCAAACCCTTAGCCATAATTATGAGAGCATCCTTGGACTCAGGGGAAGTCTCCACAGACCGGAGATGTGGAAATGTATTCCCAATTCACAAAGGCGATCTAAGGGTGACCCTAGTAATAACAGACCAGTTAGTTTAACTTCTGTTCCGGGGGAAAATAATGGAGTCACTGGTTAAAGATGAACTGCAGGATCATCTAGACAAGACTGCAGCAATAATTCAGACACAGCATAGGTTTGTTAAGGGAAAGTCTTGTCTGACAAATTTGACTGGATACTATGATGTGGTTACAAAGGAACCGGATGCAAAAAATAATTTTGATACCATATACTTGGATTTCAGGAAAGCTTTTGACACTGTTGTGCATGGAAGACTGGAGGGGGTATGGTATTAAGGGTAAGGTGCTAAAATGGATAAAAGGGTGGTTGAGTGGGAGAAGGAAGAAGACAGAGATTGGTAATCAATGGACATTGTAAATTCTAGCCAAACACTGTTTGGCCCACTGTTGTTTTTGTATATTTATCAATGATATTGATGAAGATATATCAGGCTTAATATTGAAGTTTGCAGATGATATAAAGGTTGCAGGTTGTTAATGACAGTAATGGCAGTGTGTTACTGCAACGGGATCTAGAAAATTTGGGCAGATGGACTAAGAAGTGGCAACTGAAGTTTAATGTTGACAAATGCAAAGTACTGCTTATGGGTAGAAATAACCCTAGAGAAATGTACCAACCGTGTGGTACTACACTTAGGGTGGTAGAAAATGAAAAAGATCTGGGAGTAATTGTGCAGTCAGATATGAAGTTTTCTGAGAAATGCAGACAGGCTGCCAGAGCAGGTCGTGGGGTATTTTCAATGATATACAGGTATTTTGCTAGTAAGGAAAAAGAGGTGATTATCCCTTTGTATAAGTCAATGGTCAGGCCATGCCTTGAGTACTGCAATAGGTGTGGAGGCCTCATTTTAGGAAGGATGTAGAGTTGCTTGCACTTATACAGAGAAGGTCAACAAGATTGGTGAACAGAACAAAGGGGTCCTCTTACCAAGAAAAGCTTAAGTTCTGTAAATTGCAGCTGCTGGAGACTAAGCACCTGCGAGGTGATCTGATTAAGGTCTATTAAGGCCTTAAATGGGTTGAGCATGCTGAATTCTGATGGGGTTCTTCCGCTTGCTCAGATTACGAACCTGAGGGAGCAGAAATTCAAATTGAGGAAAGAGTTGTAGAATAGATGTGCGGAAATTTGCCTTTAGCCAGTGAGCGGTTAATTGCTGGAACAAACTTCCATCTGTCGTTGCAGAAGTTGACAGCTTAAATAAATTCAAGGAGGAACTAGACAAACATTTAGAGGGAATGGATGTGTGAAATTGGTTTTTTTTTTTTTTTTTTTTTTTTTTGTGCTGATGCTACAAAAGCTCATAAGCTTGCTTTCTTGCACCACATGCCTCCATTACTATTATCTTTACTAATATCATTATTAAATATTAAAAACAACAGATATTGACTGTTGCTGAACCCTGGGAGACTACACTAATAACACTGGTTCATGAAGAACAGCCCACTGATAACCTCAAATTTTTACAGCAGTCATTTATGTATTAAAAGCTTTCCAGAAATCCAAATATATGATATCAAAATTATTTTTTGCACTCCATTCATTATTTTCCATGGAAAAGATGTTAAGCTAACAGGTTCTTAATAACTCATGTCACCTTTTGATTCTCTTTGTAATTTGAGTCTACATTCATACATCTCCAGTCTACAGGGATGTCCCCTGTGTCCAAGAATACTCTTGTAATTCTGGTTTAGGCCTTGCTTACTTCCTTTAATATAATTAGATATAGCTCTCCCCGAGGTGTCTTTTATTTTTATCTTCAACAATTTCTCTTCCACTCTCCTTTCAATTATCACAAAATCATTTGCCTCTACATTAGAGTTAGATAAACTTCTGTTATCCCTCTCACTAAAGAATTCCTGTTGTGTGAATGTAGATTACCTGTTGTGTGAATGTCGAATGCAAAATACCTATTCAATTTGTCAGCTACCAGAGCAGATCATCAACAAAAAACCACACACATCAAGTGGTCCAATGTGATTTGACCCCTGTGATGTGATTTGTTAATACAAGCATAGAAGTCTTTGCTGCTGTTCTTTGCATTCTTAGACAGAATATTCTTGTTATCTTCTTTAGCTTGCTTAACCTCCTTTGTGATTTGATTATAGATTAGTTTACATCTACCACAGGCTTCTGGATTACCTAATAATTTATATGCATCTCATGCAATTTTCTTCTCTTCTCATCAGTTCATCTGACATCCATTTAGTCCTAAGCCTTGAACAGTATTTCTTAATTATCTCATAGTGGGATGAATTCAGGGTAACTCAGCTGGCAGATTGTTAGTTAGTTAGTTAGTTAGTTATTTGGTTTTTAGGAGCATTAGCAACTAAGGCCATATTGCTCCGGGATATGCGGTGGTCATTCCTTGACCTTTCCGCATCCTCCGTATTTGGTGGTGACGGTCTCGAACCCCGGTCTAATCAAGAAGTGTGTGCTACGCACTGCTGCTCCTTCCCACCTGGCTACGGAGGCGCCCCAGCTGGCAGAGCAACCCTGACTAAACATAGGACCTGACAGCTCTAAAGGTATGAAGTGCTGACACTATCAGGTTTAGGATGCTGATGCTGCCACAGCATGGGATAACTGGCTGATCGGGCACCAAACTGACTGCTGTCACCTCAGCAGCATGGGACTATAGGGGAAGTCAGATCTAGAGGAACCCTGTATAAATAATGGACTAATCAAAGCCGTCTATTTCAGATTACTGTGCCTCCTACCTGACTGGTGTGAATAGCAAGTACTACTGATTATCTGGGAAAGGAATAGGGGGAGATCAGCTGAATGAATCTTATAGTAGGCTATGCTGACAAACCCCCCCTCCTATATACATATATGATAATAGGGATCCAGCAGTATATTCTGCAAGCCATAGCCAGGAGTTTCACTATCCTGGATAGAGCACTAGTTTTCTCCTGTTTATTGCAGTGATTGCTTTGTTGCACTACACACCTGCGGCATATGACAGAGCCGGGATGAAAATAGCCTTGTAGAAAAGGGAGAGTGTCCTCTTCTTCAAGCCCCAGTCCCTTCTGGTAACTCTGGAAATCATAGACGAGTATTTTTGGTACGTACATAATTGAGATGTGGGGATGAATGACATGTTCTTTCACCCTACATCTCAATTACCTATATACCAAAATCAGGAGTTACTCTGCTATGATTTCCAGAGTTACCAGAAGGGACTGGGGCTTGAAGAAGAGGACACTCTCCCTTTTCTACAAGGGCAAACAGGAGAAAACTAGACACCATACAGTGCTCTATCCTCCTGATTATTTCCAGAGCATGTTGTACGGTTAGCACCCATGCACTCTAGGTCCTCGTTGGATCCCTTCCCCTGGACCTGGAAATTGTGCACCGTGGACTGCTTTATGAACCGTCCAACGGGAGGGTGGCCACCTGCATTGGCTTCACCACCAATCCAACAATCAACACAAGTGCTAAAAAGAGGCGTCTAGTTACACACCTGTTGCAGGCCTGACAGGCCCGATGGTCCGACTCCCCTAAAGGAGCCATAACACGGAAATTCTTCCAAGATGTACATTGGATATACCCAAGCCAGCCTGCATGGTTCGCTCCAGGCCTCCATACCACCTTTCTCCTTACGGGACATGGGTCCTTCAGGAGGAAACTCTACAACTTTGGCCTCTCAGATTCACTGCAGAGAGGAAGAAACCTGGGACCACCTCATAAACGAATGTCCTACCTATGAGGACCTGCACTGCATCCTCATGACAATGACTCAGTTCACACTCAGGAACCAGGAACAGCTCGTGTTGCAAAATGAAACACTACCGTGCCTTCATATTCTTCGCACAGGAGCTCTTTTCAAGACAAAAATTCTTCCATGACCACAGAACCACAGACTGACACCTCACAAAGCTACCGACATGGCTTCTCAGCAAGTCTATAAGCCCACAACGATCAGTCCAAATCCTCCAAACCCAGAGACTCTTAAGAGACAATACACTACAAGAACCAGAGGAGAGAATAAGAAAAGAAAGGAAAAGGGAAAGAATAAAGTGCAAGGAAAGAAGTAAGAGAGAAATGCTTTGAAGGAAAGAAAGAAAAACATAGACTGCGACAAGCAAACCTGGACAGGATTCTGTCCCATGCCTCAACATCCTGGCGGAGCTTAATTTGAGTGAAGAAACCCCCCCCGCATTAGCTCTATCCATGATCCCATAGCATCTTGTTGCCAACACACCACCTGGCGATCTGGACCAGGCACCTTGCCTGGCCACTTTCATTTCCTCTCCCCAGTGGGGTGGGGGATGGGATGGGAGGTCTTTTCCATCTCCTCCTCGCCAACCCCTTTTCCTTCCTGGTGGGACATGGGGCCTGCCCCACTAACTTCCTTGGGGGTGCCTTCTCTATTGTCCCCATATTTCTGTCTTTTCCCTCCAGTCTTCTTCCCCCCATCTTAATGAAAGCGAATGCCCCACACACCTAAATTTAAATACGTTCAAATTAACTTCCACCCATATTCTAGGCCTTTCCTATTCAAGCGACATTACCCTTTGCAATCGAAATAAAACTAATTAAATAATGAATCCCCCCCCCCTTTAGGTCCTAGCCACTCAGGAAATTAGTGGCAGGATCTGCCAGAATAAATAATATGGTGTACCTGGTCTGCCTCCGTGGGGCAACGTTGGGCCTCAGCAGGGGTCCAGCGGCTAAATGAACAGATGAACAATGGTACACAACACTGCACATGTACAATATCCATACACTTTTAAATCTCTGGCATTTCCGGCAAACTGGCACACCCATCACAATGCAGGCAATGCAAAGATGAGGGAAACCCCTGGTACCGCTTGACACCAAACACGCTTTACACTTATCCTGTTGGCCGAAAAGCCAATATGGCTGCCTTTGCATTTGGATGTACATAACTAAGCTCCGTAAAAATGTTTAAAATATGTGTTTAATTTGCAGTTAAAATTCTAAATTGTGTTTCCACCTGAAAATAGTCATCTGAGGAGTGCCTAGGTGAGAAACTTTTGGTTCCTTTTAGGGAAATTAGCCAGATACTAGCGTTATTCTCTATTTTCCTTTGTTTGTGAGACTTGCATGGTCACCATGTGGCTCGAGGAGGGAGAATAAAGAAGTTCTCCAGTATAATGCGGCCGCCGCACTAAGATCTGGCCCTTGAGACTGGGGAAGTGCTTCAACATGCTGCAATAGTAACTTTGAACCGGGAATGTGTCCCAACCTTTCCTACCAAATTCTGTGCAATTTCAACCAAAGAAATGATTTTTGTTTCTCACTCCCCAGCCATACACTTTCCATGGTGAGAACGCATCTATGCTCTGAAGCATATTACAGCAAATCTGATGAGACCATCATCTTTGCAGATAAGGGGAACCCCGTAGGAAAAAAAAATCTAGGGGTATTTTTATACTTGGCTGTTTCACCCCCTCCGAAGTGTTAGTGGGGGATAGCCCAAAACTCGTTGGAAACGCCCAAATTACACCATGGCCTTGTGGCAAACACCATTCGTCAACGTTCCCAAAGACCAATCTTGACATAGAGGTCTAACCCCGATAATCTGAACTGTTCTCGATTGACCGGATTACACTAAGAATGTAAGGAAAACAAGGTAAAAATGGCGATAACCAGTTGCAGAGGCGGAAAGATGACCCTGTCATCATTGACCTACAGGAAGAAGGGGAGGACATAAGTAAGTAAGTAAGCATAAAAACTGCAAAGAAATTGTCCCAATACCTGAACGGGAAATGCGCTCCAAGATGGAGAACAGGGAGCAGCCAGAAGCTACTTCGCTGCGAAAGCACACCAATGAGGACAAACAGCAGGACTCACCCCTTGACCCTGCCCTACCAGAGGGAACTGTTTACGAGAAGACTCTCTTCCTTAAAACAGCACTAGAAAATATATTTAAGGAGAATTCAAACAGAATGTCCTCCGGACTTAGATCCCACACTGTGACAATTTTCCACAAGGTGGAAGCAATACTACATGACCAGTACCTTTAAAGTGAGCGAGCCACTACTCGACTCCATGCTTACATTGAATGTGGGGCAAGTCAAATGCCATAGTGCACCCTGACATATTCTGAAGTGCTGAGGCATAAAGGTGCCATTACTGCCGATACTACGACCACTACAACCACAAAATCAGCATCTAGGAAGACGCTGCTCCCCACTCCACATCTTGTGCTACTCAAACCGCCCAACTCAGATAAACTCAAAACAAGTGAAGAAGTCAAAAAAAAGGTTATCGACTCCCTAACACAGGAATTTAAAACAGAATCCAATCCATAAAGAAGATTAGAAACACTGGGGTGATAACTGAAACGGAAAAAATAAAGAAGACACTAACTTGATATCAACAACACCAAGATCCCTACACTCAGACTCATTGCTGAACCTCCTAAAGAAAAAGTCTCCTCAGTCATCATATTTGGCATAGATCCAGATCTGACTCCAGAGACAATCTGTAAAGAAATCTACAACAAGACTTCCTCAACAGAGATTACAAAAGTTTAGTAGTGCCCAAACATCAAAACAGGACCAGGAGTGGCAGCTCAACCAACTGGGTGGTCGGCGTGACCCCCTGAAGTGTGGAGAGTTATCACAAAACAAGAAAGGATCTACATATGCTGGAGCTCCCACTGCTTTTGGGGGAACACATTGCAGTGCCAAAATGCTTTCGGTGTTGCTGATTCAGCCACACCACCCACACGTGGTCCCCAACAGGAATCAACCTGCGGACACTGTGCCGAGAAGGGGCATAACTATGCAAACTGCCTGAACAAAGGAAAAGAACCAGGTTGCACAAACTGCAAGTGGCAAAAGCTTCTCCACACGCACTCTGTTCGAGACAACAAATGCCCAGTATACGTAAAAGCAAGAAGTGCACAACAAATAAGAATAAATTATGGGAATTCTCCCTAAAAGGTACAATAACAGCTGTATCAAATTTCTTCAAGTGAATGCGCAGCGGGATATTGCTGTAGCTGGTCAAATTAGACAAAAGGCTGAAGAAGAGAACCTGGACATCCTCCTGCTGCAGGAGCCCTACACCTGCACGGGTGCTGTCTGGGGTTACCCACTCAGCTACAAAATTGTTCATGTAGAGGGAGGCCCTTCCCCCAGGCTGTGGTGACTGTCAGAAATCCCAACATAACCATGACAAGAATAACACACCTGTGCTCACATTGTTACTCCATTGGGAGAGCTATATATCATCTCTCTGTACTGCTGCCCAGAAGCAGACATCTAACCAGCCATCCAATACCTAAATCAAGTACAAACAGAACTTGTGGGTTCCAGGATCCTCGCATCTGTGGACCTAAACTGTTATTCGCCACTGTGGCACAGTGAGACTCCTGAACGTCGAGGAACCAGGAATGGCCAACATGTAGAGGAATTGCTGGCTAACAGCAGCTTTGTTGTCCTAAACCGACCAAAAAATCTTCCCACATTTAGTTTCACTCTCTGGGAGGCCACTCTGGATTGAACAATGGCCACCAGATCCCTTGCTGGGCACTTGTTTGTTTGTTTGTTTGTTATTTGGTTTTTAGGAGCATTAGCAACTAAGGCCATATTGCTCCGGGGATATGCGGTGGTCATTCCCTGACCTTTCCGCATCCTCCGTATTTGGTGGTGACGGGCTCGAACCCCGGTCTAAATCAAGAAGCGTGTGCTACGCACTGCTGCTCCTTCCCACCTGGCTACGGAGGCGCCGCTGGGGACTTAAATGATTGGATGGTGTAGGAAGACTGGACCTCCTCAGACCACAGGGATATCACCTTTAACAATGCACAGATCGCTTCACCAGGCTACAACAAACAGCAACAAACTCAACAGATATGCCATTGACAAGGTCAACTGGAACAACTTTCAAGAAGCCATAATTAGGAACACAGAGAACCTGTCTTCTAATAACCTCCAAAACCAAACCCCCAATCAACACCATTGTGCTGTCACTAATGCCATCCAACAAGCAGCGGACCAGTTGATCCGGAGAAGTGTCCCCCCGGCCAGGCACTTGTGCTGTGGTGGTCGCAGGAACTTGATCTACTTAGGAGAGATATGAACAGGAAAAGACCTGACTTCCAAAGAGTCAGATGGTCCTGGCCTCCTTCTGAGGTTGAACCTGTCAGACAACAATACAGGGAAACCAGGAATAACTACAGTGTGATGATCAGGCAGCGGAAGAAACTGTCCTGGGAACATCTGGTTTCCACAGTCAGCAATACAGACCCATAGAGCATCATATATAAAACAACCACAAACAAGTTACCGAGGGGAAGAGGTCACACCCTTTGCCATCACCCCACAAGGCACCATGACCAACAACTGGCATGACACCACCAACAACATTCTCAATACCACTTCAAAAGGTGGATTGAAGAGGACAACACTCCTCAACAGCAACAGCTGTGCCATACCAACAAAACCTACCAATCGGTCCGAGTGGAACAACCATTCACTCAGCAAGATTTACAAACTGCCGTACAAAAAATAAAAAACAAAAGAATGCTGGGACTGGACATGCTTGAACCAGAACTGGTAAAAAAGGTGGCCGAGTATGCCCCGAACTTGCTGTTAGACTTATATAGCCACTGTCTTTGTCAGGGCTGGTTCCCCATGGATTGGAAGGTAGCCAGCATAAAATTAATCATAAAAACCCATCAAAGCAGCCACATATACTGGAGTCCTACCAACCTATAGCCCTCCTGTCTGTACTCAGCAAAGTCCTGGAACAAATTCTTAGACAGAGGCACAAAGCACATTACACCACAGAAAATTTAACAACAGACAAACAATTTGGATCCAAACTGGGGAAATCCACTCTCGATGTACTAGATAATATCATGAATGCCACGGAAAACTGCCAACAAAGTACCTTCTTCTAATCTCTGTGGACTTTGTGGAGGCGTTCGATGCCCTCTGGTGAGGGTGACAGAGTGTCCTCACAAGACTAAGAGTGGCCAACTTGCCAACAAACCTATATGGATGCATTCAGAGCTACCTGAACAATAGGAGGGTCCTGGTGCAGGCTCCCTACTGCAAGGTTGAGTACCAGGTACACAGGGGCTGCCCTCAGGGCTCTGTACTGGGTCCCCTCGTATGGAACTAAGTGCTGGATGAGTTCCTCTCCCTGGAACTGGGAGGTTTGCAAGCACTTGCATACACAGATGATCTCTCCCTAACCGTCTTTGATGATTCAAGAGCACAACTGGAAACCCTTGCCAACTCAGCTCTTTTCACACTAAGAGAGTGGACGAAAGTCATCACTTTAATATCTCTGCCACCAAAACACAATTTATCCTACTAAAGGGATATCTAACTCCTACCAGGCCACCGCAGATAAAGATCTACAACAGAATGATCAAGTTGGCCACAGAATTCAAGTACCTAGGAGTCATGCTGAACCAAAATTTATCATTTACACCCCCACTTAAAATACGTCCAGAAGAAAATGAAAAACTACGCTACCATGTTGCCAGGTTTACCCACCGCGACTGGGGTTGAAAAGACGAACGCTAGCAATTCTTTACAAAGCAGCCATCATCCCTGCAATTGCATATGCTTCTGGTGTCTGGCACCATAAGGCCTCTACTGCTTTAAATCTTCGGCTACTGAACATAATTCACCAACCGATTTTATTAACCCTCACCAGAGCGTGCAGCACCGTATCTTCTCATGCCCTGCAAGTACTGGGATCCTCTCCCCTTGATCTTGAAGTAGTTCGTCTAGCCATGTTACAACAGCTTGGATGCAGAAATCCAACTACCTTCCAGGATACAGACCCAAATGAAAATCGGACAGTGGAGAAGAAAAGACTCCAGATCTATTTGCGATCAATATGGCAGCAGCGCTGGATGACCTCCACAAAAGGGGAAGTTATGCGGACATTTCTCCTAGATGAATGACTGCAAACTTTATGAAGATCTTCATGTTCAATTAATCACCCAAATGTGCCTCAACACCAAAAACCAGGAACACTACTTACTGGAAGACAAAGCCTCATATATAGCACTCACCAAGTGTGCCCAGAACCTGTATGCCAGATGATTGACGATTCCTCTGCCTGCAAACCTCGAATAGACATGCCAAATACAGCTTCCCAGAGACCCCAACTAGACATCTGGTTTGACTGCTTGATCCATCATGCAGGACAAAATGGAGGACATCATGCAGGACTCTTCCAAGAAGTGACAAAACTCCACTTCCCAGAACACTGACCTATGGATGGGACAACAATCCCACGAGTGACTCCCAACTATGACATTTTGCCCAATCTACATGGATGACAAATGGACTGATGCAGAAAACTGAATATGTCCAGGAATCTCTGAATGTTACCTCACAATTGGTACCCAATGAAAGTGACTGATCCACATCAGTCCTGAGCAATAACCCAAGGACAAGGGTTGGGTCTCAGGTGTGACATTCCCTATTAAGACCAAGACCTGCCTAGACGTGATTGTTCTTGGCCAAATCAACATTGGATCGCCTCTGCCGGGCTTCAATTTCTCCTGGACGTAGCAGACCTGACCCTGCGGCTTTGTCTGCTCCCATCCCTGCATACAGGTGACACTGGCGATCTGAGCTGGCTCCCTTGCCTGGCTCACTGTTTCACCTCTTCCTGGTGGGGAGGGGACAGAAAACTGTCCCCTCCCTTCCTTGCCACCCTATTTCTTCCCTCTGGTGTATGGGCATGCCCCGCTGTACACTGGAATTGCCAGGCCTTCAGCCTTCTCCCCACTCTATCTGACAGCAACGTGAACACACCCCACACAATCTAAAGTCACCAATCTAAATTAATTTCACCGAACATTTTGAACTTCTCCTAGCGCTTCCCGTGACACGTACATGATCATAAATTTTTTTTTTTTTTTTTTTTTTTTTTTAGGCCCTAGCCACTGAAATCTCAGGAAATTAGGTGGCAGGACCCGACAGAGTGAACTATATACTAGTGGATACCTGGTCTGCCACCACGGGGCAAAAGTGGGGCAATGTCGGGCCTCAGTAGAGGTGTGGTGGCTAAACAATCAGAAGAACAATGGTATAAGGCATTGCACATATACAAAGGCCACACACTTTTAAATCTCTGGCTTTTCCAGTCAACTGGTTCACCCACAATGTAAACTACACAGAGATGGAGAAAACTCCTGGTGCCGTATGACCCTAAACACACTTTACACTTTATCCTATTGGCCATGCATTTCCATGACCAGGATGTCAGTTTCTCGTGTCTGGAATGCTGCAGATGTCTTCCATCATGATGTGGGAGCTCGGTGTTCATGTGGTGACCTCGTGAGTTTTATCCGTGACCTTTACTCCCCTTCCCCACTCTACCTCCATTTCTCTCTGGATGGATGTTTCCACCTGCATCCATCTCCTATTATTTCCCCCTCCTGCCTCCCCTTCACTACTCTAGGGATGCCTTTCCCTATAACTTTTCCTCTCCATAGGTAGAATCCCACACTTTCCCTTCCCCTTCTCACGTGGTGGGCAAATCCAGCCCATCTTTTAATACCCCCCCCCCAAACTGGATGAGCCCTCTTTTTTTCTGGGTCCTCCCTTGATAGCCCAGGCAACCCCAGGGTTCACCCTGCTAGAGTCTATTTCTTCCTGCTAACTGGCCAGCCTCCCTGTGGCAAAGGACAATAACTAGGGGTTTGTGGCTTCCACAGATCCCTAGACTAAGTGGCCAGATGAACAGCATAACAACACTTCACAAACACTGACACCATCTGGCCTTTACAGAGTTCTGTACACGTCACAGAATACCAATTGCAGAGTTGGGGGACCCCCTGGTGCTATACACTGTCTTTCCTGTATGCTCCAGGGCTCAGTGCCCGGACCTGGATCCTGTTTCTGGGACCTGGTACTGGATGAATTCCTAGGGATAGATATTGGCCCAACTGACAGGATCACCTTTGCTGATGTCCTTGTTTTGCTTTTCAAGACCAACACCTAGGCTGTTTTAGAACAACATGCCAATTTAGCAATCAGTACCCTCCAGCAATGGGGAAGTATACACAACCTAGCAACATCCAGCAGTAAAACCAAATCAATTCTGTTAAAAGATTACCCCGAACTGACATCCACAGATTAAAATAGCAAGTAAACCAACAGCCTTAGCAGAAATGAAACATACAGGTATAATATTTGACAATAAGTTAACTTTCTATTTGCATCTTGTGCACTTGGCCAAAAAAGTCAGGAAAAAAAAGTCAGTGACTGCTAAGTTTGCTCTATTCCCTATGGTGCATATGGTACTATAGAGCCACTTTAGATAAGAATAAAAGAAAATAAGATTCTATACAGAGGATTACCAACACAAGGGCATGCTGCACTGTCAGTACTCTTGCTCTGCAGGTCCTGGCAACGGTGCTACCACTGTACTCAGAAATAATTAAAAGAGGACTCAACTACAGACTCAAAGCTAATCTCAACTACCACCTTAGGGATTACTATAAACCTTGAGACTAATATCAAACAACAAAGAAAAAGAATATCTACCGCACTCTACCAGCAGTGGCAGAGTAGGTGGGAACAGACACTTGTGCCGGCTGGGTATCAACCCAGGATCTAAATGTATTTGTGGAACTGACAAGGATTGGGACTATGTCTTAAGACTTCCCCAATTACCATCCCAAAAGATATGGATTTATATCCAAGAATGGACCTATAAATTGTGGAGATGAGCAACCGCTCATCTCAACTGAAACATATTACATGGCCTTCTCTGAGTTTGCTCTAAATGTTTTTGAGACTGGGAGAAGCAACCATGCTATGACTTCCCAGACTATGGCAACTCCCTCACCTACTTAGGTGGGGGAGTTGTCATAGTCTGACCAGTTAGACCAGTGTGCTTACATGATGGTCACATTTACTGATAGACTAATAAGTGAGACTGTGCTATTAGAATGTGTTTTTCACCCAGTGAGAATATATAAGTTAGATATTGACATTTGCTAAAAGAAATATCCAAGTAAATTTCTTTGTATTATGTGTATAAATGTGTTTTATTAATGTATAACCGTCTATATTTCATGGAATGAATGGTTCAAGTTCACGAGTTTGAGAATGTTTATATGTGTTTCTCATGAGTGTATGTATTGTGTGTATGACAACCTTTGGAGCTCTCTATCATGTCTGTGTCGTCGGAAGTGATGGAGCATTCCTGCCTGGATGCTGGACTCTTGGGGTATATAAGATTTCTGTTTTGAATGATTAATTTAATTTGCCATAGCTACACTAAGCCAATATATACCTAAATGCAATAATACGTCTTACACTATCAAGTTTATGTTATATGCTATGCCATCTGTCATTCATAGAGTTTTGAACTAGTTATAGCCTTACTAAAAGTAAAATTACTTAGCTATAAACAAAACAAAAAAAAAAAAAAAAATGCTGCTTATTTATCACAGTTAAAAGATTATAATTCCACTACCATGCATTACACTAGTAGTTACATGCCATGATATTTGCACCAAATCACCAACACAAAATCTCTATGAATATTAAGACATAATTTACAATATATCTAGGTAAATTTTAAAATAAGCTAACTAATGTGATTAAGACTATTCAATTATTTATTGAACACAATTTAATATGTTAAGTCAAAAAGATGGCAAAATTTTCCAAAAAACTTGTGTTCCCAGGAGCTCAAAATTCTTTGTCTGCACCAGGGTCCCTCGAAACAATGGTGCCCAGGGTGCACTTTGCCCGGACACCAACTTTCAAGGGGCGCCTGAAAACCTGAAACTTACATACACACATGAAGAAAATTTTAAATAAGTCATATTTTTCTGAATATGAACATGTCACTGAACTTTTGTTGATATGTGCGTAATGCTTGTCTACTCTAAAATTTACTATATAAATTAACCTTTCAATATTTACACGAGGTCCAGGTGGACTCCAGCTTTTTTACCTGGCTGTATTTTCTTCGTCAAAAAATTTCCAGAAACACTGAACACTGTTCACAGTACCTTTCTAGGAAATTGCGCAGGAATCATTTGTTTATTCTATTTATGAATGGAATTTTAAGGAGCTAATCTGCTTAAAGTGCAGCTCATTCTTGCCCTAGGTCTATATAAGATCAACAACGATGCAAGAAAGGTTAACAAATTTGAGTTTTATTAGTACTGAAAGAGATATTTTCAGTTTTAATATTTCTGAAATTGTCAATAATTTTTCAATAAGAAAATCAAGAAGAATAAACATTATTTAGTTTTTTTACTATGATATAATTGTATTCTTCTTTGTTATATAATTTATATGTATAACCTTTAATTCATTGTTTCTTTTCTAATTAATTTTTAGTTTATACTTTTATTAGTATTATGTAAATTTCATTGTCAATAATCCTGACCATTGCCTTATACATAGGGACAATCACCTCCTTTTCCCTGCTAGCAGGGAAAAGGATTTAAGCAACACTTAAATCTTTAAGTGTTGCTTAAATCTTTACTACAATTAAGAACATATAATACTGGATCAACTGATAACAAAAAGAAAAATTGGAACCAGTGCAAACAACTTTATGCAACAGCTGGACTATGTAAGCTAAATTAAGCTTCACAGAAAGCTTAATTTATCTTTTGAAGCAATGGTAAACTGTGTTAAAAATAGATACTTTCCATTTTTAATTGGAGAGAAAACCTCCAATATATCAGCTTACTGTTACTGTCAGTAAAGTTAACTTGTTATTCTTAAGAAAAAGCCAGAAATGTTGTGCTAAGTTATGGTCCAGGAAGCTGGAAATTACCCAGGAAATACCAGAAAAAAATTACTGTAAGCAGTTCTTCAAGGATAAGTATTTTTATTGGATACAATGGATTACAATGTTTCTTGTTCAGACATGATGACAAACAGAATCATTACAAGGATGAAGTGAGGTTGGAACCAATAATAAAAGAATCTGAATCTTTAGACTCATTCTTTTTTGCAACCTCTTCATGAAAAGGGACAGGTTATCATGGCTAACCTGTCCCTTTTCATAAACACTGTCAACATTAGTTATTCATGGTCCACTGATTTAGAAATGTTACTATAGATAGTCCTTCAAACAAACATAAATTAACTGAACCTTAGTATTTAGTATTTCCTTTTTTAGCATTTCTAAGAACTAAAGAACTATTTCTGACGTTGGAACATTCATTTATGAAGAGACAAAGAATAGCCATTAAAAAGAAAGGAATAGTATATGAAATATCTCATAATGTCAGTGATTTGTGACAAATATTGCATAACAGAGGTCTTCAACGTACAGGTCACTGTGCAATCTCTGAAGCCTTCTGTGAGGTTTACTAGTCTAAGTCTAGTGTAATAATAAATGCTATAACATTTGTTATTGTGCTGTGTATGCTGAAGGATTTTGATAGAATTCCGCCATGGGTTTGCAGTGTTCACTGAAATAATTCTTAAGAAATGGCCAGCATATAAAAGTTTGTATGAAGTTACAAATAGTCTTGGGCTATTTGTAAATTCATGTGAACTTTTAGGCTGTCTTAAGTTTCATGTGAACTTTTAGGCTGTCTCAAGTTTCATGTGAACTTTTAGGCTGTCTCAAGTTTCATGTGCTTGTCTGGTCCCAAGCTTCACTGTAACAATAAAGTTAACTCTTCGCAAAAAATTAACACAAACGAACTTAATATTCCATCTTAATAACCTTTCAAATTGTTGCAGCATGATGGAGTAACCACCTTCTCCATAAATAATATACAAACAGAATTTGACTGGACATATATTCCACACTGAATGTCTGAATTAAACTCAAAGTAGAAGTGAAAACACATTTTGAAAGATGTAAATATCTATAAACTAAAACAAGACTGCAATTTATCAAAAGAAATCAACAATTTGGGATAACTGCAAAGACAAGAATACATGGGCTGGATGGCTCTGAATAATCATCAAGCCAATTAAGATTGTGAAGCATCAATACAATGTATTTTTTTTAGTCAGTCTCTTCTGCTGGCTGAAAGATCCAAGTTAATGGGAGAAAAACTATACATGTCTGCTTAAGGCCAACTAACTCAACTGCCACTTGAAAGGCTGTTTAGAAGTTTTTGCTGTAACTGTCAGTAATAAATCACTGGTGGTGAAGAGAGTCAAGCCGCTACCTTTCCAAATGGGAGGCAAGATCATGAGGCATCACTATATTTGTGGTTTAACTTGTTATTCTGGCTGAAAAACCCAAGTTATTGAGAGAGAAACTCTACATGAGGCTGACTAACTCAATTGCTACTTGAAAAGCTGTTTAGAAGTTCCTGATGTTGATGTTAGCAATAAATCACTTTGGCAATACAGAGGGACAAATTGGCATCAAACCAAATGGAAGGAAAGCATATAGCTACTTTACTGCTACAGAGGGTACTGGATCAACAAAACATTTACTTGGAAATGGATATCAGCAATAATAATTAAGCAACTAATTAGATTAGCAGTAATGCTGACTACTTGTAACAAACATTTATCTAAGGTTTTTATTAGTAATATTCTTGGGTGTTCTGCATTGTTAATTTTGTGTAGCTGTTTTCTAATAATTAAAAAGCTATATGAAAGCTTTTTTCCAAAATAAAATGTAACACCCCTGTCTGTCAAAAAGACGAATGCTAGGATTTTCCTTCAATTTTTCCTCTTTTTCACAATGTTCAACAACATGAAACAATAAGATTACTGCATTAGGTTTCTAGGAGGGGTGGTGACAACCTCATCTACGAAAAGGAAAGCTGTTATTTAACTTGGATCATACTGCATATGATACTAGAAATGCAGAAGGCATGAAAGTAATAATACAGAAAGCATGGAATTAGAAAAATATGATATTAATAGTGCAAATTCACATTTTGTTCATACAATGTTTTAAGTATCAGTCAATATCAACTGCACTGATTGATAATTGTAATTATAACTAGAGTCTAGCATAATTATGTATTTCTGATAGGCTTCACATAATTATGGATGTGGGGCAAGAAACATCCCACTGCCTCATTACGTTCCAGTTAGGTACAAACTTATAAGCATTGGGAAAACAATGTGAAAAACAAAGTGGGAGTAGAAGTGTGTTATAGGTTTAATGTGAAAACAAAGTGAGTGTTAGAGGTTCAATGGCTCTAGTGAGAATACCAAACAGCTATACTGAGAAACAGAGTTGGTTAGTAAATCAGAATGTCTTATAATGGGGGATTTTAACTTTCCAGATGTTGACTAGAATTTATAGGTTTGTCCCTCACATGTTAGCAAAACTTTTGTAGATTTCTTGGATGACTGTTTCCTACAGCAGCATGTTAGAGAGGAAGCAATACTCTTCATCTGTTTACCAGAAGTGATTCTACATGCATTAAAAATCTGCAGGAAAAAGACCCACTGGGTGGCAGCAATCACAATGTACTTATGTGGAATTTAATTTTTAAGATATAAATACTGTCAAGGGTAAAGGGAAAGGCTTTTGCTTTTGTAAGGCTCACTACAGTGGTCTCAGATAGTTTTTAAATTTTAGGCAATAGGACCAACTGATGACATTACCAACAATAAATTCTAAATGGGAAGCATCCGGGGAAGTAATCATAGAGGCTACTAGGCTTTTTCATACCAGTGAAGAAATATTAAAGGCTTACACCTAAATGGACATCCATTTAGGTTTAAGTGGCAGAGAAGAAAAGTGCATGGGATGAATATAAATTATCAGGTGATGATAAAGAAGCCTATGGTATATATAGATTGTTGTTGTTGTTGTTTGTTATTTGGTTTTTAGGAGCATTAGCAACTAAGGCCATATTGCTCCGGGATGTGCGGTGGTCATTCCCTGACCTTTCCGCATCCTCCGTATTTGGTGGTGAGTATATATAGATTAGTCTGTAATCAAGTCACACAGGAGTTTAGGCAAGCTAAGGCTGATTATGAGAAGTCTCTGGCAAAGAATGCAAAGAAAAGCAGCAAAGACTTCTATGCTTGTATTACCAGTAGAAGGAAGGGACTGAATCACATTGGGCGACAATGTCAGTGGGTTGACAGTTAGCATTAGCATAGGCATACGATGCAAGAAAGCTTATGCAGCATCAGCAAAAAAAAAAAATAAAAAACCTCCCATTTCACACCTCCATTCATTCCAAATGCTTGTTATTAGCTTCCACAACAAAAGATGGAAGCCTGTTCCACTAATCAACTATCCACTGGTTGATGACCCTGCTCAGGTTTATGACAAATCGAATAGGTATTATGCATCTACATTCACACATGAGGAATTCTTTATGGGTGGGGATGCCAGAAGTTTATCAAACTCCAGTGAGGAGCTAAATGACTTTGTGATAACTGAGAGGAAAGTGGAAGAGTAATTGTTGAAGCTGAACATAAAAAAAGGCACATGGGGTGGATGGGATCTATCCAATCATATTAAGAGAGTTACAAGGAGGAAAGCAAGCTTTTAGCCATAACTCTGAGGGGATCCATGGATTCAGGGGAGTACCCTATGCACTGGAGATGTGCGATTCCCTAATTCATAAACGGAAATCAAAACGTGACATTAGCATTAGTAGAGGCATTTGATGCAAGAAAGCAAGCTTATGCAGCATCAGCCAAAAAAAAAAAAAAAAAAACCCCACTTCCACTTCACCCCTCTGTTCGTTCAAAATACCTGTCCAGCTGAGCCTTAAACTTATTTAGGCTATTAACCTCCACTACAAGGGATGGAAGTCTGTTCCACAAACCAACCACCCGCTGGCTAAAGGCAAATTTCCGCACGTCCAACTTACATCTGTCTTTCCTCAATTTGAATTTATGCCCTCTCAGGTGATTTTTCTGAGCTAGAGGAAGAATCCCATCAGCATTGAGCATGCTCAAACCACTCAAGGCTTTATACACCTCTATCAGATCACCTCGCTGGTGCCTAGTCTCCAGACACTGTAATTTGCAAAACTTAAGCCTTTCTTCGTAAGAGCACCCCTTTGTTCCATTCACTAATCCTGTTGCCCTTCTCTGTACTCGTTCCAGCAGCTCTACATCCTTCTTGAAATGAGGCCTCCAGACCTCTATACAGTACTCTAGGTGTGGCCTGACCATTGCCTTATACAAGGGAATAATCGCTTCCTTATCCCTGCTGTAAAAATTCCTGTATATCATTGACAATAGTCCATGAGCTACTCTTGCAGCCCGTCTGCACTGCTCAGAGAACTTCATATCTGCCTGCACAACCACCCCCAAGTCCCTTTCATTCTCTACCACTGTCAGTGTAGTACCACAGAGTTGATATGTTGCTCTGGGGTTGCTGTTTCCCATGTGTAGCACTTTACATTTGTCAATGTTAAACTTCATTTGCCACCTCTCAGCCCATCTGCTCAACCTTTCCAGATCCTGTTGCAGTAGCATAGTGTCAGTAGTGTCCTTGACAACCCTGCCAACCTTTGTATCGTCTGCAAACTTGGACATTAAGCTTGATATACCATCATCAATATCATTTATAAATACCGAAAACAATAATGGACCCAACACTGAGCCCTGAGGGACTCCACTAATAACATTAGTCCACGATGAGCAGTGTCCATTGATTACCACTCTCTGTCTTCTCCCCCTCAACCACCCCTTTATCCATAGCAGCAATTTGCCTCCAATGTCACCCTGCTCCAATTTGTGTAGCAGTCTTCCATGTGCAACAGTATCAAAAGCCTTTCTAAGATCCAAGTATATAATATCAAAGCTATTCCCTGGATCCAGTTCTTTTGTGACTGCATCATAATATCCAATCAAATTGGTCAGGCAAGACTTCCCCTTAACAAAACCATGCTGTGTCCGAGCTATAACTGAAGTCTTGTCTAAATGATCCTGCAGTGCTTCTTTAACCAGTGCCTCCATTAATTTTCCTGGAACAGAAGTTAGGCTCACAGGTCTATAATTACTTGTGTCAGCCTTTGATCCTCCTTTGTGAATTGGGTTCATATTTGCACATTTCCAGTCTATGGGTACCTCCCCTGAGTCCAAGGAAGCTCTCATAATTATGGCTAAGGGTTTGCTTAATTCCTTTGCTGCCTCCTTTAATATAACTGGATAGATCCCATCCACCCCGGGTGCCTTTCTTGTGTTTATCTTCAACAGTTTCTCCTCCACTTTACTCCCAGTTATTTCAAGACTCTGTAGCTTACTGCTAGAGTTGAATACACCTCTGGCATTCCCCTCACTGAATAACTCATGTGTGAATGTCGATGCAAAATATTCATTTAGTTTGTTAGCTACCTGAGCAGGATCATCAACAGTTGATCCATAAATATCAAGTGGACCAATCTGATTCATCCCCTTCCTTCTAGAGTTTACATAAGTAAAGAACTCTTTGCTGTTTTTCTTTGCATCCCTTGCCAAGGATTTCTCGTAATCTGCCTTCGCCTGCCTAACCTCCTTTGTAACTTGGTTGCATATCAACTTGTATCTATCATAGGCTTCTGTGTCATGTGTTAATTTGTAAGTATCCCATGCATTTTTCTTCCCTGCCATATGCCTCATTAGTTCATCTGACATCCATTTTGGCCTAAACCTTGAACAATATTTCTTAGTTGGTATGTAAAGCCTAGTAGTTTCCAAGATAAGTTCTTTGAATGCTTCCCATTTTGAATTTGCTGTTGGTAACATCATCAGTTGGTCCCACTGTATAGAATTTAAATACTGTCTCAGTCCATCGTAGTCGCCTTTACGGAAGCAATAACCCTTCCCTTTACCCCTAATGGTAGTTACCTCTTTGAGTAAATCCCACTTCAGCACACTGTGATCACTTCCACCTAGTGGTTCATTTATCTGCAGATTCTTAATGCATGAAGAATCACTGCTGATAATCAAATCAAGAGTATTACTCCCTCTAGTTGCCTCCCGAACATGCTGATGTAGAAAACAATCATCCAATAAATCCACAAAAGCCTTGCTAGTGTGTGAGTGACCAAACCACAAATTCCAGTCAATATCTGGGAAATTAAAATCCCCCATTATAAGACTCTGATTTACTGGCCCACTCTATTTCCCTGTACAGTTTCTTATTATACTCATCAGAGTCATTAGGCCTATAGCACACTCCTACTCTCAATTTTGATCTCCCAATGCTTATGTCACACCAAACTGACTCAACACTGCACTGTCCAGCGATGTCGACTGGCTTCACTTCTTTGGTTTTTATGTGTTTCTTAACTAATAGCATAACCCCTCCCCCTTCTTATCCTGTCTATCCTTTCTGTAGACGTTGTACTCCCCAAATTGCAGTTCTGCATCCCTTATATCTGTGTGACACCACGTCTCTGATATCCCAACAATATCTGCCTTTGATGTTTTGAGCAATACCTCAAATTCATCAAATTTATTTACTAAACTCCTAGCATTGGTGTACACGCAAGTATACCTGCACCTGTTTCTATTCTTAGCTACCCTAACACAACCCATGTGTTTACTTGTACCGCAATGGCTCCCACAGTCTCTGAAATATCATGCATCTTGTTTTTCAGGCTTCTGCTCATTCTAATAGAAGCAGTGTAAGAATCTCTTTCAACTCTGCCAGTGGCTACTGTCATTCTATTGGTTTTTGTCTCACCCCAAGCTAGCAGTTTTCCGACCCACCTAACACTGCCTCGATAGCATCAGCAAATATTCTTGCACCCTTTCTATTTAAGTGTATCCCATCCCTGTAGAAGCAATCTCTCCTGTTAACAAGTACAGTCCAGGCTGAAAAAAATTCTACCCCTTGAGCCTTGCACAATCTTTCCAGGGCCGAATTGATCGACAAGGCTCTCGTCATATACTCCCTCCTATCGTGTCTGGGCAGAATTGCAGACACTTTCAAATTCAACCCTAATTCTCGGCTTTTGTTCAACAGTGACCTGTACTTGTTAAGTAACTCTGCCGGTCTCCTACTCTTAATATTATTAGTGCCAACGTGTACAACTATATCACCTTTTGTGCCCATAAAAGATGATATCCGCTCTACAACGTCATCAACCTTTGCCCCTGGCAGAAATACCCTGAGTAATAACATGAGTAATTACATAACATGAGTAATTACAGGCCTGTTAATTTAACATCTCTTCCATGGAAAATAATGGAGTCACTGGTTAAAAAAGAAATGCAGGACCATCTGGATTTGTTAAGGGAAGACCTGTCTAAACAATCTGATAGGTTACTATGATGCAGTGACCAGTTCCTTGTCTTTTATATCATATATGTTGCATCATATATGATATCAAAAAATAATTTTGATATCATACACTTGAATTTTAGGAGGCTTTTGATGTTTGTTTGTTATTTGGTTTTTAGGAGCATTAGCAACTAAGGCCATATTGCTCCGGGGATATGCGGTTTGTCATTCCCTGACCTTTCCGCATCCTCCGTATTTGGTGGTGACGGGCTCGAACCCTGGTCTAATCAAGAAGCGTGTACTACGCGCTGCTGCTCCTTCCCACCTGCCTACGGAGGCACAGAGGCTTTTGATACTGTTGTACATAAAAGACTGCTGTACAAACTAGAGCAATGTGGCATTAAGGGCAAGTTACTGCTATGGATAAAGGAATGGTGAAGTGGAAGACAGAATGGTTATCAGTGGGCACTGCTTTTCATGGACTAATGTTATCTATGGAGTACTCCCGGGTTCAGTGCTGGGCCCACTGCTGTTTTCAATATTTATTAATGATACTGATGAAGGTATATCAGGCTTAATGTCAAAGTTTGAAGATGATACAAAGTATGGCAGTGTGGTTAACAACAGTAATCAGGGTGAGCTACTGCAACAAGACCTAGGAAAATTGGGTCAATTGGCTGAGAAATGCCAGTTGAAGTTTAACATTGACAAATGCAAGGTACTGCATATGGGTAGCAGTAATCCCAGAGTAACTTATCACCTGTTTGGTACTACTCTCAGGGTAGTGGAAAATAAAAAAGACCTGGAGGTAATTGTGGAGTTGAACATGAAATTCTCTGTACAGTGCAGACATGCTGTCAGGACAGTTCACAGCATTTTGTAAATGATATACTATATAAATGATATAACTTTGCTAGTAGGGATAAGGAGGTGATTATCTCTTTGTATAAGGCCATGGTTAGGCCATATTTTAAGTATTGCATACAGATCTGCAGGCCTCATTTTGGGAAGGATGTAGATCTGCTGGAATTAGCATTAGTAGAGGCACGTGATGCAAGAAAGCAAGCTTATGCAGCATCAGCCAAAAAAAAAAAACACTTTCACTTCACCCCTCCGTTCGCTCGAAATACCTGTCCAGCTGAGCATAAATTTATTTAGGCTATCAACTTCCACAAAAGTCTGTTCCAGCAACCAACTACTCGCTGGCTAAAGGCAAATTTTCGCACATCTATCCTACACCTGAATGAGTGCAGAGAAGGGAAACCAGATTGGTGAAGGGAACAAAAGGGTGCTCCTACCTAGAAAGGCTTCAGTTCTGAAAATTGCAGCATCTTGAGACTAAGCACCTGTGGAGAGATCTGACTGAGGTGTTTAAATCCTTGAATCGATTGATTAAGCTTAAAGTTAATGGCATTCTTCCACTTGTTGACACTGCATACGAGGGGACATAAATTAAAGCTGAGGAAGGTCGGTTGCAGGATAGATGTGTGTAAGTCTGCCTTTGGGTCAGGGATGCCCAACCGTTTTAGGATATGGGCCAAAACTTAAAATTCTGAAGTTCACAGACTGCATGGGTCCTCACGGGTAGTGGTTGGCACAAGAACAGTTCCTTACTACTAATTATGCAGTTTTCAAAATATGATTTAATTTTTATTGTGAAAGTTTATTTACTATTTCATTTTATACATAACAATTAAATACTAAAAACCCCTACAGTCATTACACAACACTAATAATATTCCTATTGCATGGTTGTAATAATATAGTTATATATCGAGGAAGATACACAAAACGTCGTAAAAAACAATACAAACAAATCAAATATCAAATCATAGGGTGGATGCCCTCGAAGGAAATAAATTGAGGGGCCCATCAAGCTCTCAGCTGCCCACATCAACGCCAGAGCGTGCACTTGGTCATCACGCAACACAGCGGCAACCCCCAAGGCAGAATGCGCTGGTCCCACAGGAACTATTAGTTGTTGGTGACTCTATTGTCAGGGAAATGGGGAACATGCTATGTAAAAAGGATAGGTGGAACAGGACCAGGGTATGTCTGCCAGGGGCCAAGGTTGATGACGTTGTAGAGCGGATATCATCTTTCAAGGGCACAAAAGGTGATATAGTTGTACACGTTGGCACTAATGATATTAAGAGTAGGAGACCGGCAGAATTACTCAACAAGTACAGGTCACTGTTGAAAAAAAGCCGAGAATTAGGGTTGAATTTGAAAGTGTCTGCAATTCTGCCCAGACACGATAGGAGGGAGTATATGATGAGAGCCTTGTCGATCAATTCGGCCCTGGAAAGATTGTACAAGGCTCAAGGGGTAGAATTTTTTTCAGCCTGGACTGTACTTGTTAACAGGAGAGATTGCTTCTACAGGGATGGGATACACTTAAATAGAAAGGGTGCAAGAATATTTGCTGATGCTATCGAGGCAGTGTTAGGTGGGTCGGAAAACTGCTAGCTTGGGGGGATACAAAGACTAATAGTTTAACAGTAACCGCAGGCAGAGGTGAAGGTGATTCTTGCACAACTTCTATTAGAATAAGAAGCGACCTGGAGCGAGGGGTGTTGGGGGTTTCAGGGACGGATGGCAGTCATCCTGGAATAGTTGGGTATATGGGATGTGTTAGGGTAACAAGGAATAGGCATAGGAGCATGTATGCTTGCATGTATACCAATGCTAGAAGTATAGTAAATAAATTTGATGAATTTGAAGTGTTGGTCAAGACATCAAAGGCGGATATTGTTGGGATAGCAGAGACGTGGTGTCACAAAGATATAAGGAATGCAGAACTGGAATTTGGGGAGTACAATGTGTACAGAAAGGATAGACAGGACAGAAAGGGAGGAGGTGTTATGCTGTTAATTAAGAAAAACATAAAATCAAAAGAAGTGCATCCAGTTGATATAGATGGACAGTGCACTGTTGAGTCAGTTTGGTGTGACATAAGCACTGCAAAAGCAAAGATAAGAGTAGGAGTGTGTTATAGGCCTAATGACTCGAATGAGTACAATGAACAATTGTACAGAGAAATAGAGTGGGCCAGTAAATCAGAATGTCTTATAATGGGGGATTTTAACTTCCCAGATATTGACTGGAACTTGTGGGTTGGTCACTCACACACTAGTCAGACTTTTGTGGATTTATTGGATGATTGTTTTCTGCAGCAGCATGTTCGAGAGGCAACCAGAGAAAGTAATACTCTTGATCTGGTTATCAGCAGTGATCATTCGTGTATTAAGAATTTGCAGATAAAGGAACCACTAGGTGGCAGTGATCACAGTGTGCTGAAGTGGGATTTACTCAAAGAGGTAACTACCGTCAGGGGTAAAGGAAAGGGTTTTTGCTTCTGTAAAGGGGAGTACAGCGGTCTCAGACAGTTTTTAAATTCTGTACAGTGGGATCGACTGACGATGTTACAAACAGTAAATTCTAAGTGGGAAGCATTCAAGGAATTAATCGTGGAAGCTACTAGACTTTTCATACCGATGAAGAAATATTGTTCAAGGTTTAGGCCTAAATGGTTATCAAATGAACTAATGAGACTCGTGACAGAGAAGAAAAATGCATGGGATGCATATAAATTATCAGGCGACGCAGAAGCCTGTAGCAGATATAAGCTAGTCTGTAATCAGGTCACAAAGGAGGTTCGGCAGGCAAAGGCGGATTACGAGAAATCTTTGGCAAAAGATGCTAAGAAAAACAGCAAGGATTTCTTTACTTATATAAACTCTAAAAGGAAGGGGCTGAATATGATTGGTCCACTTGACATCGATGGTTCGACTGTTGATGATCCTGCTCAGATAGCAAACAAACTGAATGAGTATTTTGCATCTACATTCACACGTGAGGAATCATTACAGTTTGAAAATGGAAGAAGGTTATCAAATTGTAGCAGTGTGCTTAATGATTTTGTAATAACTGAGAGCAAAGTGGAGGAGAAATTGTTGAAGTTAAATATAAGAAAGGCACCTGGGGCGGATGGGATCTATCCAGTTATATTAAAGGAGGCGGCAAAGCAACTAAGCAAACCCTTAGCCATAATTATGAGAGCATCCTTGGATTCAGGGGAGGTTCCCACGGACTGGAGAAGTGCAAATGTATCCCCAATTCACAAAGGAGGTTCGAAGGGTGACACGAATAATTACAGACCAGTTAGTTTAACTTCTGTTCCGGGTAAAATAATGGAGTCACTGGTTAAAGATGCATTGCAGGATCATCTAGACAAGACTGCAGCAATAATTCAGACACAGCATGGGTTTGTTAAGGGAAAGTCTTGTCTGACAAATTTGATTGGTTATTATGATGTGGTCACAAAGGAACTGGATGCAAAAAATAATTTTGATATCATATACTTGGATTTCAGGAAAGCTTTTGACACTGTTGCGCATGGAAGACTACTGTACAAATTGGAGCAGAATGGTATTAAGGGTAAGTTGCTACAATGGATAAAAGGATGGTTAAGTGGGAGAAGACAGAGGGTGGTAATCAATGGGTGCTGCTCTTCGTGGACTAATGTTATTAGTGGAGTCCCACAGGGTTCGGTGTTGGGTCCACTGTTGTTTTGTATATTTATCAATGATATTGATGAAGGTATATCAGGCTTAATGTCGAAGTTTGCAGATGACACGAAGGTTGGCAGGGTTGTTAATGACAGTAATGGCAGTGTGCTACTGCAACAGGATCTAGATAATTTGGGCAGATGGGCTAAGAAGTGGCAACTGAAGTTTAACCTTGACAAATGCAAAGTACTGCATATGGGTAGAAGTAACCCCAGAGAAACGTACCAACTGTGTGGTACTACACTTAAGGTGGTAGAAAATGAAAAAGACCTGGGAGTAATTGTGCAGTCAGATATGAAGTTTTCTGAGCAATGTAGACAGGCTGCTAGGGCAGGTCATGGGGTTTTGTCAATGATATATAGGAATTTTGCTAGCAGGGAAAAGGAGGTGATTGTCCCTCTGTATAAGGCAATGGTCAGGCCACGCCTTGAGTACTGCGTACAGGTCTGGAGGCCTCATTTTAGGAAGGATGTAGATTTGCTTGAGCGTGTACAGAGAAGAGCAACACGATTGGTGAGGGGAATGAAGGGATCCTCTTACCAAGAGAGGCTTAAGTTCTGCAAATTGCAGTGGCTGGAGACTAGGCACCTGCGTGGTGATCTGATTGAGGTCTATAAGGCCTTGAATGGGTTGAGCACGCTGAATTCTGATGGGATCCTCCCACTTGTTCAGAATACGAACCTACGGGGACATAAGTTCAAATTAAGAAAGGATAGATGTAGAATAGATGTGCGGAAATTTGCCTTTAGCCAGCGGGTGGTTAATTGCTGGAACAAACTTCCATCTGTCGTTGTGGAAGTTGATAGGTTAAATAAATTTAAGGAGGAACTGGACAGGCAATTGGAGGGTATGGTGTGCTTTTTTTTTTTTTTTTTTTTTTGGCTGATGCTGCATAAGGTCCTACACTTGCTTTCTTGCATCAAGTGCCACTACTACTATATTAAAAGAAAAAAAAATTATTTTTAAAAGTCATTGTGAAACTGAAAATATTAGTTTCACAATGACTTTTGCTACATGTTGGTTTTAACCTCAAGGGAGGGACAACATAACATTTACAGCTGCCAATGTAATATTAAGAAATGGGCCAAGGGTTGGATATACCTGGTCTAGGCCATGTGAAAATGAAAGAAAACAACAACAAACAAACAAAAAAAATTTCTAAAAAGTAACATAAAGGTATTCTCGGTAATGCCCACAAAGTAAATTTCATGATGTGGCTAGTGACACAAGTCTTGGATGTGATAAAAGTAGATGTGACTACGGCAGAACAAAAGTCCAACATGGTAATGTGGTGGTATTGTTGTTTTGGTAAAGTTCTTTTACCAAACTAACAGTGACAATTTGGCTGAATTTCAATTATATTACTGTTTAAAAAAGTTAAGAAGAGGTACCCTCTTCCAAAATGGATTGCACAAAATGATGAGAAATTCTACTTCCACTGCTGGCAGAGGATGTCATACTGTTGATGAAATTGCTATTTCTGTGGCCGATGGCGCCAAACAATATGGCACCATTTCTCTCTGCTAGTAACACAGAGGTGTCATGATATGAGCAACACCTAATAACATCAATCTCTGCTGCAATGTTTTCTTTACAAGATCTGTGTGCTGCACCAGTTAACTCCACATGAACCTGTTAATGTACTGCCCTCACATATGATGATCTACCTCCTCTATCGAGGTGGAATGTTATGAACCTCAAAAACATCTTATGGACTTATGAGGCTAATATCAGCTTAGTGGCAGTGTGCACAGCCAGAACTACCAGGTATGGGAAATGCCTCCACGTGTACTTAATGATGTTCCTTTTCAACATCCACAATGTTACCATTTGGTCTGAGTTGCTAAGAAATGCCAGTTGATCACTGTAATCTCTAAAATCTAAAATCTGTATAATTTTGGGGCCTATATGGCTAAAAACCAGCTGCACTGATGATTTGGTTATAAATCAATAATTTTTAAATATATTTTCATCCTTTCTACAATTTGTGATAACCTACTTCCACTGAAATTTTCTTGAGGTGCATAACTAATGAAATAGATGGAGAGGTTTATCCTTTGATAGCCACTTCAAAGAACACTTAAGAGAATTTTCTGGTTTTGAAAGTGCTTGGTTAGCATTTTTTTCACTCTTGTCTCATTTTAAACCTAGTATTATTAAAATGAAATTTATGCTTTAAGAACAATATTGGCTGGGGGCTTCCTCTTTGTCTTTGAGAAGCAATTATATTGTAGGTTTTTTTTTTTTTTTTGCTGCTATCATTTATTACATGATTATAAAAAGCAATAATATTTTATACCTTAATCTGGAGTGATTCAATTAAATTTATAGTTTTTAATAATTATCTATCAAAACATTCATTGTATACTTTATAAACTGTCTGAAAGTGATTCAATATTGTAATCTTTTCACCTGTGAGATTTCAAGTTGATACATGTTCTAAAATTTATGAGTAAACTTATGATGGATAAATTTGTTCATATGGTTATGCAACTTTTATACAAGATCTATAAGTCTTACTGGGATTCTAATTACTTATACTGTAGTATTCTGATTACTAATATTATTAAAGAAAGGTACAGAAATGCCATTAGAACCATGCTATAATATGATGTCCCTGTAGTATTTTCATTAGAATACTTAGCAACCATCTATAGTCAAGATACAACAGTCCAATTTAATACATTTAGTAACTCATTTCCAGAAAGTCGGTAAGCAGTAGATGTCATTATAAGGGAACCACCATTTCCAGAGTGCTTGAATACTTTTTATAAGGAACTATATAGGGTGATTCAGAACACTTCTGCCAAATTTGGGGATCAGTAATAAAGAAAACCATTTTTATAAATAAAAGTCTGAAAATGCCTTGAAATTTTGCTAATCTATCAATCATTACCAGTTAGGATAGGTACTGATTATAATCTCCATGTTACAAAACTTTTGCATGGCCTGTCATGCTGTGTCCACATAATCAATATTCTCAAAGGAGCCAGCAGCATATCATTGTACATTCAAAGAATGTTTAGTTTGACTTATTTTTACTTTTTCAAAAGTTGACTGTTCAAATGGTTTTATTTAGTGATGGGCATAATCAAATGGTTAATAAGTGATTATTTCAATAATCAAAATAATAGATTATATGCAAATTAGATGATTATGAAACTGACAAGAAAACTGAAAAAAAAAAAAAAAAAAAAAAAAGGGGAGAGGGGGGAAAACTGCACTCCCGCTCCTGACCACTTGGCTATGGAGTTTTGCCATACCCCTCTTCAATCAACCATATTTCAACAGTGGTTTAACATTAACATAGTATGGCTCCAATCGTTTGCTCCTTTATGTTGTACAGGATTCATTGACTGCTCATATATGCACTTTAGATTCCTTGAGAATATAATTTTGTTTCTATTGGTAGACAAACCACTTAATGTATACCAGAACAATGCTATTACAAAAGACAGCCAAAGAGTTTTGCAAGATGAAAATTTCTCTTAGACAGAGAGAAATTTTCACCTAGCAAGAGATCAGTTCTGTGGTTTTCCTGCTCTTCTGACCTGATTTCATTAAATTTTTAGTTGTGGGAACACAAAACAACTGCTGTATAGCACTGAGGTTTCACCTGAGGATAAGCAGCATAAGCTACAGCAGCATATCCAGAATGCTGCTGAAATTCCCATAGCAGCTGTACCATCTGCAGAAATCACATGTTTGTCAATATGACGCTTGTATAGGCTTTTTTTATGCAAAAAATTAATAAAGAAATGTAACAAATATAGACTGCTTGAGTGCTTATTTAATTACCAAAATTTTAAGACACTTTAACTAAGGACTCACATCTGGTGAGTATGGGCTTGGCACACCCAGGGTCCTGAGCTGGATATCATCATTCTTCTCTTTCTTGGTGATTCCCTTCTATTTTCTCTCTCTCTCTCTCTCGAGGTAATTCAGAAATTTTTTTTTTGGCTGGTGCAGCATAAGCCTCAGGCTTCCTTGCACCATATAGCTAATAATAATAATAACTCAACATAGTGTTTTTGGATCCATGTTCATAAGATGTATTTTCTTTACTATTGATTCCCCAGTAGGTTCTTAAAGTTTGGCAAGGAAGTTCTAAATTATCCTGGAAGTAAAATAGTATATTATGTTGAATTATAATTATAAAACCACACCATTAACCCATGCACATGCTACAGTATATGAAGCACATTGTCAATCGATTTTAAAACACCACTTAGAATCTAATCACCAAACTGTACCAAACAAATACTGAATCAAGAGACAATGTGGGTGAATGGGGTTGGGTGCAGGGCTGCTAAGTGCAAGTACATACCATGCGGCAGTTATTTCTTTAAGTGAAAAACCTACCAAGTGCATAAAATGAAGCCAACCAAAGAAAATAAGTAGAAGACAGACCTACAAAATGTTTTGCAGTATTCAACTGCTCAAAATGTAGCCTGTTACCTCTTTCTCAATAATTTTCTCAATATATTCTATAGTCCTGAGCTTGGCTTCACCAGTATGTGCATCAATATACTGCTCAATCTTGCGAGTGACCTTCTCATCTACAATGTGCTCTCTCTCCACCACATGTGTTTCACCTTCTCTTGAAGTAACAACCAGACGAGGGAAGTCCATGGAGCAAGGTGTCAAGTTAATTTCACCCTGCTGGTTCTTGCAGGTCTAAAACAGTGATTGCATAAGACAGATATGGCATATAATATGATTTCTATTAGGTTTAAATTAATGACAAGAAAAAAATAACTGTTCAAGTATAAAAAAATAAGTTCAATAAATAAAAAATAAAAGATCCCTTTACAATATTTATTAAATGTCTGGGTAAAATATTAACATAACTGCATATTTAATTTTAATTGCATTGTATTTATGCTTAACTTGTTTATGGAATATGGCAGCAAATACTATATTCATAATGGAAATAGTATTTTCCATTATGAATATGTGAATAGATTTCTCAATGAAATGTTTTCTTTCTTGTCAAATACAAATCAAAGATGATGTGCCAATAGTGATAAAAAAAAAAAAAAAAAAAAAAAAGAATGTTTAATTAAAATTAACAAACAAAAAGTAACATTTTTCAGCTACAGTACAAAACGTAATCAGATGCAACATATTCTCTATAAGCCAAATGGTTGTAAGACTGGTTCAGGCCCTGGATTGGAGGCAATAAAATTATCGAAGACCAGCCTAATTTCTATAAGAAACAGGAAAACAAACAAAAAAAAATATATACATATATATTTTTTGGAAATAATGACTGTTTCTAAACTGTTAACTGATTTATGTCAAATCAGTTAACACAGAACAGAAAATTGCCTTTTCTAACATCTACTAGATTTTTATACTTTGATTGTATATTTGCTCAGTAGTTATCAGTTATTTTTAATCCAGACCAAGCTGATCTTTAGTTTCTATGTTAAAAATTAATTCTGGTGAACAACACAATGCAAACAGTTGGAAAACATTTTGTCACTGACACAACAAAATACTCTTGTGTCTAACCCCGGGAGCTCACATCTGGTGAGTATGGGCTTGGCAAACCCAGGGTCCTGAGCTGGATATCATCATTCTTCTCTTTCTTGGTGATGCCTTTCTACTTTCTCTCTCTCTCTCTCTCTCTCTCACACACACACACACACACACACACACACACACACACACAGGGGGGTAACTCGGGAATTTTTTTTTTTTTTTGGCTGGTGCAGCATAAGCCTCAGGCTTCCTTGTACCATATGGCTAATAATAATAACTGCATACAATTTTAAACTGGAATTATGAATACATTAAGCTTTAATACAATACAATGCAGTGCAGTGCAGTATATGTATTACAGTATATAATGTACAGTAAATATTAAAGTACAGTATAGTAATATGTTATATAATGACAAAGTAGGTGATATAATTATTCATTAAGTTGTGGATTTCAAAATCTGCCAACAGTTTCACCCCAAAGTTAACAGATTGAAGATTATGTCCTGTACTTGATTTACAGGGTATTTCCAAAAGTCACATTACATAGGTGAAGTAACAACCAGGTCATGTGTTAAATTACAGCTGCTTTTCAAATATTTCACCATTTATTTCTAAATACCCCCTGATTATAAGAACACACAATATTTGAACCCTTGACAACATGTCATCACTGGTTTCTGCACATTGAGATATGATTTCCTCCTGTAGCTCTGCAATAATTCTTTGTCAACTTTAATGTGCAACAGATTTCCTAAGTTACCAGAGAAAGAAATCAAGTGGCATCAGATTCAGTGATCATGGTGTCCATTTAATTGTCCATCTTCAAATTTTTTACTGGAAAATCTCTGCTAAGGGAGTGTTGGAAGGTAACTGAGAGGTGGAGTAATGCACTATCTTGCTGGAAGAACATAGCCAAATGTGTTTCTTCAATCACAGTATCGTTGAAAAAAGTAAGGTCCCTCCAGTTTTCTTGCCCCATACCTTCTACACATATTCTAAGCTTGAATTAAAGGTACATGCTTAGCAATAGAAAGACACAACTTTGTATAAATTACTTATAAAAAAAAAAAAATACTTATATTTATACATAAATATGAATTGTTATTGCCTTTTAAAGCTCAAGAAATTGCTTCAACTTCTTCATCAGACAAAAGAAGGAATTGTTAAAATGGCAAGCATGATTTAGGATAATTTGTTATATTTCACGCTTCCTTGTGCACTTTCAGTTTCACGACCAAGATCTAATAAATAATATATATTTATTCATTTATTTCCTTATCTTTAATGACACATGAAGTACTGGAAACTTGCCAACAAAAAATTTCAAATTTGAAAATGAAAAAGATGCACTGCCCAACTGATGAATTTGTAAGAGCAAATTTTTTTTTTTGGGACTTGTACACCATGCAGTCACAGGTAGCAAAAAAGTACATCCTCACTGAACAAAGAACAGAAACTTGTTTTAGAATCTCTGCAACTTTGGTAGTGAAAACGCCTACGACTAAGTCAGACTCATCCCGTTATTTTAATCAATTTCCAAATGGAAGTGGAAGATTTGAAAACTGTTGCTAAAACATATTTGGATTTAACATTCTTCAACGTATCTAGGAGTAATGACCTCAGTACATGGATGTGATGTACGCTGGATTGAAGAGCTATGTTTGAATTTTCAAACAATGGCATAATTAAAAGAAGGAAATATTGCCTTATTCAAGCCAGAAGAATGAAACATGAACAGATCTTTGGCACGAGTGAGAATGACATGTCAAGAATCATCAGCTTGCTTGGCTTGTTTAGGTTTGCTTTTTAAAAGATGTTTCCATTTCAGAAGTTGTTTTTTTTTTCTTGAGTTAGCATTAGCATTAGCTGAGGCTCATGATGCAAGAAAGGAGGCTTATAGAGCATCACCCAAAAAAAAACCTTCCCATTTCACCCATCCAGTCACTCCAAATGTTTGTCTAGTTCAGCCTTAAATTTATTTAAGCTATCAACTTCCGCAACAGATGGAAGTCTGTTCCAGCAATCAACCACCCACTGGCTAAAGGCAAACTTCCGCACATCTATTCTACAACTGCCTTTCCTCAATTTGAATCTATGCCCCGTCAGGTTCTTAATCTCAGCATGTAGAAGTATCCCCTCAGCATATTATAATATGGTTACAAAGTTCCTTTGTAACCACATCATAATATCCAATCAAATTTGTCAGACAAGACTTTCCCTTAACAAACCCATGCTGTGTCTGAATTATTGCTGCAGTCTTGTATAGATGATCTTGCAATGCATCTTTAACCAGTGACTCCCTTATTTTACCCAGAACAAAAGTTAAACTAAGTATCACCCTTTGATCCCCCTTTGTGAATTGGGGATAAATTTGCACATCTCCAGTCTGTGGGGACTCCCCCGAGTCCAAGGATGCTCTCATAATTATGGCTAAGGGTTTGCTTACTTCCCTTGCTGCCGCCTTCAATATAACTAGATATATTCCATCTGCCCCAGGTGCCTTTTTTATGTTTAACTTCAACAATTTCTCCTCCACTTTGCTCTCTGTTATTACAAAATAATTTAGCTCCCTGTTGGAGTTTAATAAACTTCTGTGCTCTGCTTCCTTACAGAATTCCTCATGTGTGAATGTAGATGCAAAATACTCTCTGTTTGTCAGCTATCTGAGAAGGATTATCAACAGTTGAACCACCAACATCAACTGGACCAATCTGATTCATCCCCTTCCTTCTAGAGTTTACATAAGTAAAGAAGTCTTTGTTTTTCTTTGCATTCTTTGCCAAGGATTTCTCATAATCAGCCTTCACTTGCCTAACCTCCTCTGTGACTTGATTACAGACTAGCTTATATCTGCCATAGTTTTCTGTGTCTCCTGCTAATTTATATGCATCCCTGGATTTTTCTTCTCTGCCAAGAGCCTCATTACTTCATCTGACATCCATTTAGGACTAAATCTCGAAAGTATTTCTTAGTTGATATGAAAAGCCTAGTAGCTTCCAAGTTTAATTCCCTGAAGGCCTCCCATTTAGAATTCACTGTTTTTAACATCATCAGTTGATCCCACTGTATAGAATTCAAAAACTGCCTGAGACCACTGTAGTCACCTTTACAAAAACAAAACCCTTCCCTTTACCCTCGATGGTACTTACATCTTTAAGTAAATTCCACATCAGAAGAACTGTGATCATTGTCACCTAGTGGTTCCTCTATCTGCAAATTCCTAATGCATCCATCATCACTGCTAATAATCAGATCAAGAGTATTACCACCTCTGTTTGCCCCTCGAACATGTTGCTGTAGAAAACAATCCTCCAATAAATCCCCAAATGTCTTGCTAGAGTGTGAGTGACCAACCCACAAGTTCCAGTCAATATCTGGAAAGTTAAAATCCCCCATTACAAGACATTCTGATTTACTGGCCCACTATTTCTCTGCACAACTGCTCATTATACTCATCAGATTCATTAGTCCTATAACACACTCCTACTTGCATTTTCCCTTTCCCAGTGTTTATGTCACACTAAACTGACTGAACATTTCACTGTACACCCATGTCAACTGGATGCACTTCGTTAGATTTTATATGTTTCTTAACAGCATAACCCCTCCTCCCTTCCTACCATGTCTATCCTTTCTGTACATATTGTACTCCCCAAATTCCAATTCTGCACTGCTTATATCTGTGTGACACCATGTCTCTGATATCCCAACAAAATCTGCCTTTGGTGCCGTGATCAATACTTCAAATTCATCAAATTTATTTACTATACTTCTAGCATTGGTGTACATGCAAGTATAGATGCACCTGTTCTTACTCTTAGTTACCCTAATACAGCCGAAGTATTTATTTGTTCCATGATGACTCCCAGCAGCTCTTAAAATCCCCAGCAACTTGCTCTCTAGGCTGCTGCTCATTACAATAGAAGCAGTGCACGAATCGCTTTTGCCTCTGCCTGAGGCTACTGGTTAATCTTTTAGTCTGTGAATCCACCCCCAAGCTAGCAGTTTTCCGACCCACTTAACACTGCAAATATTCTTGTACCCTTTCTATTTAATTATATCCCATCTCTGTAGAAGCAGTCTCTCCTGTTAGCAAGTAAAGACCACGCTGAAAAAAATTCTACCCCGTGAGCCTTGCCCAATCTCTCCAGTGCTGAATTTATTGACAAGGCTCTCATCATATACTGTCTCCTATCGTGTCTGGGCAGAATTGCTGACACTGAAATTCAACCCTAGCTCGCAACTTTTTTTCAACATTGACTTGTACTTGTTAAGTAAATCTGCAGATCTCTTATTCTTAAGGTCATTTGTGCCAATGTGTACAACAATATCACCTTTTGTGTCCTTAAAACATTTTTACTACTTTTTTAAAATAAAGTGGCTGAAGATACTCTGTCCAGCTCTTGAATATATCAGAAGAGTAATTAATGACCATAAATAGTGACAGTCTCATCCTGCTGGTTCACATTTCTCTTCAATTGTCTCATAATACTGAACGAAAAAAAAAAGCAGTATACTAATATTTTCTGGACATGATTTTTCAAAATATCTCTAGATGGAGCTATTAGTTTTAAAACTGGCCAAATTGGACTGTGATCATTCTTACCCCATACCCTCCATTTGCTTTCAACCAAAATAACTGACACTCTTGCCATGAACTGTAAGGGAAAAAAAGTTCTCTGAATGGTTCTTAAAAAATATTTTTAAAACTTTTAAAATGATAGTCTATAATATTACGCAAAAATAACAATAAAAATATGAACTATCTCAAAATGAAGGTCTGGGAAGTCAAGTTTTGTAATACACTTCAAATTAGTGGTAAAAATGAAGTAGGTTGATTGGTAGTTAGAAGAGGAACAATAGCAATATAATATACTTTGCATTTTAATATAAAAAAAAAATAATAATAATGAAAAAAAAAAAAAAAAAACGAGAAGTCTGTATCAAAGAAAGAATCTGGGATCGATCCCAAGTTTACAAAAGGAGCTGGGTCCCAGCACATTATATATACTGCTACCAGAGCATGCTATTAATATTGCCCATGAATTGCTAATTTCTCCTTACAATTCTAGGCAAAGTGTATCACGTTCTTTTTATTTATAAATGTTACTTAATTTGCATTTTTTTACACTTTTTCCCTCCCTAACAATTCTTGGCAAGTGTTCACATTGTCAAGGTGGATTGGCAGTTAGAATGGGAGGCAACCAACTACCAATCATGATTAGTGACAACTGATGAGAGCCAATGTCAGCCTTACATCAAAAAGCCAAATGTGTGAGATCTATACATAAAGGACTGCTTTAAATATTCTTTCTCTCATATCTTACTTGCCCTTACTTAATTTATATTAATGACTCACTTACAGCAGGTTACGAAAATGGGGATGACTTAATTTTTTTTTTTTTTAATTTGTAGTTAGATGGAAATGAGCTTGCTCGGCAGCATAGCTGCTCTTTGTTATGCTTATGGCTATGCTATAAATGGAGCTGACTGTGAAACTGTCAAGTGATTGACATGTGTATCTTTTTATTTGAGCAGTTCTAAAAAAAATCTCTATAGTTATATAATCTGTTTATCTGTGTAAATCAAATATTAAACTTAACACAGGTTTTGAATTTTGGATGTAAGGTAAACTGCAGCCATTATCAATCCACTGCAGGATGGAAGCCTCCTCAATGATTCATGTTGAGGGAAATGGACCATAATCTGCCACGCTGGTCCGGTGTGGGTTGGCAGATCGGCCATATTTAGCAGTCAGGGGTTTGAACCTCGGTCCACTCAAAGAGCGTGTGCTATTGCACTTTCGCTCCTGATCACTCGGCTACGGAAATCAAATATTAAACTTATCACAGGTTTTGAATTTTGGATGTATAAGTGACTAAATAGAAAGATAAAATTTCCCCACATGCAGTTAAGCAGCTAACTTGGGTATTTGTCCAGCGTCCAAGCTTTGGCATCTATACCTTACTCAGAGTTCAATGAAACTACTCTCTAACACCTGATGATAGATATCTGGCAATTTATATACTGGACAGTGAAAAGATAGGTTTCTCTTAGATTATTTTTAAGAACTGACAGAATTATACAAATGAGAAATGAGCTGTATTTATACTTATACGGGCTTCTTATGAAAAAGTCTGATATCCGGAACAAGCAAAAACTTATTTGAACTAAGACAAAGTCTTAATATAAAGTTAAATTGTTCATCTGTCCTAGTCCTAGCTCAAATCATTCCTGCTTTAGGCCAAACCCTCACCCCCTCTGTATCCTCCCCTACTCTGATAATGCCAGTTCCAAGCCTGGATCAAAATAAAGCATGGTTGACATCAGGCAAGAGTCAGCTGGAAAACTTATATCAAATCTACGAGCAGTCCTCAACTTTTCGCACACTGGGAGTAAAAAATATAAACGGACTGCAAGGAAGACAGTCCTCAACTGAGAGTGCAGCTTTCGGTACTACAGCTTCCAGCTTTTGACTTTCAAAAACCTGGAGATCAGAAATTGCAAGTATGAGGAAAACAGGAGTTTTTTAGCACAAAAATACTCAATTTGTGCTTTTTGTAAAGATCTTCTTTTCTGCTTTTTTTAAAAAAAAAGTTCTTTACAAAATAAAAACAGGAAGAAGACAAGATTTTTTGGTTAAAAGTTAGGAGAGTTTCTTCACGTCTCAGTATACTATAAATGAAAATTCACTGATAACATGCACATATAATAAAATATGGACATAGAATTGTTTACTATATTGGTAAGCAGGGGCAGCTCATTGGTAGGCACTGCGGAACTGAAGAACCCCCAGCTTTTTAAATCTAGATATACAGTCAATGGAGTTATATGAAATTTTGTGAAGAACAATGCAACACAATGAATATTTTTATTAACAGGTCTCGCATATAGTATACTCATCCTCTATTTCCAATAAGAATTTCAATAATAAACGAATAAAAATACAAAATCGTTTTCAACTTTGAAATTTAACCGTAGGTGGAACTGTGCACTACATAGTTCCATGTTTTGGCCCATGGTTGAGTCAATGCCTAGTTGGTAGGTTGCCAATACACATTTTTTAGAGGTGATAAAACAAGTCAAAGGAACTGCAGAGCGAGCAGGGATGATTTGACAGTGCATCAAACTTGAATGAAAAAATTATTAATCCATTTTCAACAAATAAAAACCGAAGAATGGATTTTACTTTTAAATAAAATTTTGAGATTACCCAAGTCTGTTAAAATGGTAAGTGTCCAGTTAATGTTTTCTGGTATTTTTAATTTGCTTATTATTACCATCTGTGTCTACATGTCTTATAACCAAGGCAATTTAATGTTACATTAAGAAGTAGCAACCCCATACATCAGAGTCAGGAGCCGCCACTGTTGGTAAGCAACCCTATGGACATTGGATTACTTACCAGTATAGTATGCTTTCGAACATTAGTTCACCTAAGATTTTTGTTTGTGTATTTCATTGTCTAAACATCAACTGACCCTGATTGCTTTAAGAAAAATACTGTCGCAGACTTTGCCTTCCACAAAAACGTTGGGTCAGATTTTTTCACAAAAATGGCCTCTTCACATTCACACTTGGCTGTTGAGAGTATTTCCAAAACTTCACTAGAAAGGTAAGATCTGAACTCTATTTTTATTTTTCATCATCTGAATATTCTCTCGCATTCAGCATTGCCATGAGAAATTCTTAAAATGTTAAATATGACTAAGGATAATTGTTATATTTCAAGCTTCCTTGTGCACATGTTATTTCCCAAACCAAGGACAACTGTATATCAATTCTTTCTTTCTTTCTTTTATAATAGCATCTGGTGAGTTCTCAAACTGAAACTGACTGATGCTGCAAAATATCTATTGCTTCATGTTTAACAATGCCAAGAAATACTCAATTTGTGCTAACTCAACATTTATAAAAACATCACTTTTCAATGGGAACTTGGGCACTAAATAGTCACATGCAGCAGTTAAGCACTTCTCCACTGAACAGTATAACAGAACTCTTCTTCTCTTGTTTTAGCCTCTCCACAACCTCAAGAGAAAAAATGCCTAAAGTCTAGTTTAGTCTGCTATGGTAATCAATTTCCAAAATGGAAGTTAAAAATACAAAAACTGTTACTATAATAAATTGCATATAATAGTCTTCAAAATATCCAGGAGTAAAGACCTCAGTACATGGATGTGAGATACACTGGATTGAAGAACTAGATTTGGATTTTCAAATATTGGCATAACATTTAAAAGAAACAAGCAATTGCTTTATTCAAGTCATAGAGGAACATGAACAGGCTTTGCCTAGATTTTCAGCCTTCTTGCCTGTTTAGGATTGCTTTCACCAGAAGTTTGTGATTCAGAAGTTACTTTTCTTGAGTTCATCAATTTGGCTGCTTTCAAAACTTTTGGATCATGATTTTTTTTTTTTTTTGATTTGGTAGTTGTTGGTGCATCGGCTTCTGTGGCCATATTGCACCTCCCAAGGTTTTTGCAGTACTTTGATCCAAGCCCGAGGCGGGAATCGAACCCGCGACCTTTGGGTTGCCGGGCAGGTACTTTACCCACTCGGCTAGCCCGGTCGGCCTTGGATCATGAATGCCATGTGAACATGTGCCACTTGCTAGTGATCACTCATTGCACTTTTCAATATGGTAACTCTGAAAAGGGTTCATATGGCTTTTCCCACCACTAACCACTTCTTCAAATAGAGTTGTCAAAGGTTGCCACTGTTATATTATACTAGTTACACATGTAACCAAAAACAGCCTACATAGATGCTAAAAAATCTTTATTATTTCAGTGGCATGCATCAGTACATGAATTAATCAGATGACAAAGATAGCCTATTACCACCAAGTGCTTAACTCTTCTTTACACTCTTGCTACTCTATAGTTGATAACACACCTGTTATGGCCTATCATAACAGGTGCTTTATCAACACAAGTGTCAGCCAGTTTTTTGAAGGACTCCTGCATGCTTTGTTGTATCCTGTAGAGTCATGTTATTCTCCTGGCACTGTGAGCAAGATGCTTTCAATTTTATTTTATTTATTTATTTATTTTTAAATACCATAAGGTCACCACAATGGGATACAGCTGGAAATCACTTTGATTACTGCCATCTGTAGCACTCGAAAATGGCCCATTTTTCAGGACTATCACTACCCCTTCTTTCCCTATACATGCAATTTTACTAACAATACTTGTTTTTTTGTTTTTTCAGAAATGTATATTTTGCTATTTCACTATTAGGAAACATATTTCTGAAAAATGTGACTACATTATCAGCATAGATCAGAGCACAATTACGTTCTGACAAAAGATGCAAATAAATTTTCAACATTTACGACATCATTATCATCATCACTATGAAGTGCTACATATATTTTTGTATTTCTCTTGATGCACTGATACTGTCATCATGCTTATTTGTTTTCAAATGTCTGATTATATCACTTTACTCACTGCTTTAAATTGAAAAGTCATATCAGCATACAGTACATGAGTCAAAAGTATGATAAAAATGATTTTACAATACATGGATAACCTTGCATATATGTCTTGTGAAATTTAAGTCATTCTATTTAGCATTAGCAGAGGCATATGATGCAAGAAAGCAAGCTTATTCAGCATCAGCCAAAAAAAAAAAACACAACCACTACTCCCATTTCACACCTCCGTTCGTTCGAAATACCTGTCCAGCTGAGCCTTAAATTTGTTTAGGCTATCAACTTCAACAACAAGTGATGGAAGTCTATTCCACAAACCAACTGCCCGCTGGCTAAAGGCAAATTTCAGCACATCTATCCGACATCCGTCCTTCCTCAATTTGAATTTATGCCCTCTCAGGCGATTATTCTGAGCAAGAGGAAGAATCCCATCGGCATTGACCATGCTCAAGCCATTCAAAGCCTTATACACCTCTATCAGATCACCTCGCCGATGCCTAGTCTCCAGGCTCTGTAATTTGCAAAACTTAAGCCTTTCTTCGTAAGAGCAACCCTTTATTCCATTCACTAATCTTGTTGCCCTTCTCTGTACTCGTTCCAGCAGCTCTACATCCTTCTTGAAATGAGGCCTCCAGACCTGTATACAGTACTCTAGGTGTGGCCTGACCATTGCCTTATACAAGGGAATAATCATCTCCTTATCCCTGCTAGAAAAATTCCTGTATATCACTGACAAGACACCATGAGATACTCTTGCAGCTCGTCTGCACTGCTTAGAGAACTTCATATCTGCCTGCACAATTACCCCCAGGTCCTTTTCATTCTCTACCACTGTCAGCGTAGTACCACAGAGTTGATACGTTGATCTGGGGTTACTGTTTCCCATATGTAGTACTTTACATTTGTCAATGTTAAACTTCATTTGCCACCTCTCAGCCCATCTGCTCAACCTTTCCAGATCCTGTTGCAGCAGCATAGTATCAGTAGTGTCCTTAACAACCCTGCCAACCTTTGTATCGTCTGCAAACTTGGACATTAAGCCTGATACACCATCATCAATATCATTTATAAATACAGAAAACAACAATGGACCCAACACCGAACCCTGAGGAACTCCACTAATAACATTAGTCCACGTTGAGCAGTGTCCATTGATTACCACTCTCTGTCTTCTGCCACTCAACCATCCCTTTATCCATAGCAGCAATTTGCCTCTAATGCCACACTGCTCCAATCTGTGCAGCAGTCTTCCATGCGCAACAGTATCAAAAGCCTTTCTAAGATCCAAATATATAATATCAAAGTTATTCCCTGCATCGAGTTCTTTTGTGATTACATCATAGTATCCAATCAAATTGGTCAGACAAGACCTGCCCTTAACAAAACCATGCTGTGTCTGAGCTATAACTGAATTCTTGTCTAGATGATCCTGCAGTGCTTCTTTAACCAGTGCCTCCATTAATTTTTCTGGAACCGAAGTTAAACTAACAGGTCTATAATTACTTGTGTCAGCCTTTGATCCTCCTTTGTGAATTGGGGTTACATTTGCACATCTCCAGTCTATGGGTACCTCCCCTGAGTCCAAAGAAGCTCTCATAATTATGGCTAGGGGTTTTCTTACTTCCTTTGCTGCCTCCTTTAATATAACTGGATAGATCCCATCTACTCCGGGTGCCTTTTTTATGTTCATCCTCAACAATTTCTCCTCCACTTTCCTCTCAGTTATTAGAAAATCATCTAGCTCACTGCCAATGTTTACTTCCCCTATGACATTCCCCTTCCTGAATAACTCCTCATGTGTGAATGTAGATGCAAAATACTTGTTTAGATTGTTAGCCACCTGAGCAGGATCCTCAACTGTTGAACCATCAACATCCAGTGGACCAATCTGATTCATCCCTTTCCTTCTCGAGTTTAAATAGGTAAAGAACTCTTTTCTGTTTTTCTTTGCATCCTTTGCCAAGGATCTCTCATAATCTGCCTTTGCCTGCCTAATCTCCTTTGTGACTTGGTTACAGACCAACTTACATCTATCATAGGCTTCCATGTCACCCATTAATTTGTATGTATCCCATGCATTTTTCTTCTCTGCCATATGTCTCATTAGTTCATCTGACAACCATTTAGGCCTGAACCTTGAACAATATTTCTTGGTTGGTATGTAAAGCCTGGTCGCTTCCAAGATTAGTTCCTTGAATGATTCCCATTTTGAATTTGCTGTTGGTAACATCATCAGTTGGTCCCACTGTATAGAATTTAAATACTGTCTCAGACCATCATAGTCGCCTTTATGAAAGCAAAAACCCTTCCCTTTACCTCTGATGGTAGTTACCTCCTTGAGTAAATCCCACTTCAGCACACTGTGATCACTGCCACCTAGTGGTTCCTTTATCTGCAGATTCTTAATGCATGAAGAATCACTACTGATAATCAAATCAAGAGTATTACTCCCTCTAGTTGCCTCCCGAACATGCTGGTGTAGAAAACAATCATCCAATAAATCCACAAAAGCCTTGCTAGTGTGTGAGTGACCAGCCCCCAAATTCCAGTCAATATCTGGGAAATTAAAATCCCCCATTATAAGACTCTCTAATTTACTGGCTCACTCTATTTCCCTGTACAGTTTCTTATTATACTCATTCAGAGTCATTAGGCCTATAACACACTCCTACTCTCAATTTTGATCTCCCAATGCTTATATCACACCAAACTGACTCGACACTGCACTGTCCAGCAATGTTGACTGGCTTCACTTCCTTGGATTTTATGTATTTCTTCACTAATAGCATAACCCCTCCTCCCTTCCTGTCCTGTCTATCCTTTCTGTAGACATTGTACTCCCCAAATTCCAGTTCTGCATTCCTTATATCTGTGTGACACCACGTCTCTGATATCCCAACAATATCTGCCTTTGATGTTTTGAGCAATACCTCAAATTTATTTACTAAACTCCTAGCATTGGTGTACACTCAAGTATACATTAGCTACCCTAACACAATCCATGTGTTTACTTGTACCACAATGACTTCCAGCAGTCTCTGAAATATCCTGTATCTTGTTTTTCAGGCTTCTGCTCATTCCAATAGAAGCAGTGCAAGAATCTCTTTCACTTCTGCCAGTGGCTACTGTTAATCTATTAGTCTTTTTCTACCCCCAAGCTAGCAGTTTTCCGACCCACCTAACACTGCCTCGATAGCATCAGCAAATATTCTTGCACCCTTTCTATTTAAGTGTATCCCATCCCTGTAGAAGCAATCTCTCCTGTTAACAAGTACAGTCCAGGCTGAAAAAAATTCTACCCCTTGAGCCTTGCACAATCTTTCCAGGGCCGAATTGATCGACAAGGCTCTCATCATATACTCCCTCCTATCATGTCTGGGCAGAATTGCAGACACTTTCAAATTCAACCCTACTTCACGGCTTTTATTCAACAGTGACCTGTACTTGTTAAGTAATTCCGCTGGTCTCCTACTCTTAATATCATTAGTGCCAACGTGTACAACTATATCACCTTTTGTGCCCTTAAAAGATGATATCCGCTCTACAACGTCATCAACCTTTGCCCCTGGCAGACATACCCTGGTCCTGTTCGACCTATCCTTTTTACAAAGCATGTTCCCCGTTTCCTTTGGCATTTGACACAGTTAACCCTCACACAGAATGATAAAAATAAAACATCAGCAGTCATGTTTGTGGACTTTCTCTACCATTATTATGCTTTTAATAAAGTCAGGAAATAATTAAAAATTTGAATTATTTCATACCTTAAATTTTTTGCTGTTTCACTGTCAAGAAACTCAATAATGTGCATAGGATTAGTACAACTCAGAAGAAGATTATGTTTTATGACAAAAGATCAATAAAATATTTGAAAAATATAACACCATCACTGTGAAAGGCTACATACATTTCTTTTCCATTTCTTTCTACGCATTGCATGCTGTTGTTATTTGCTGCAAATGTCAGATAACATTACATATCCCACTGCTTGAAACTGAAAAGTCCCATCAGCATACAGTACATGATGCAAACATATTGTAAAATTTTTTTTATATGTTTACCTCATTTGTAAAAAAAAAAAAGAGAAGTTTACCTCAATATGATACGTAGAACACTTCCATATGATAACTCTCCAGAAATTAAAACAAAAACAATTAAAAAATCGAAAATCTTACATTATAGTAAGAAATAATTAAAAATCAAATGAACATGATTAAAAATCAATTTAACACAATTAAAAATTAAGTAAAAAATTAATTTAATGAAAAAATTGCAAAACAATTTTCCTTCCTGAAGCCGACAATGCTTTTTGACCGTATGTTGTGATCACAGGAATGAAAATTACCGAATAGGGGTGACATCGAACTTAAAATAGGGATTATTTGTCTTCACACATGCATGTAAAAGAACACAAATTGGAGATTAGATATGGCTGGCAAACATTAACAGAATTCTCATGTAATTTAATTTTGATGGTTTCTGCAATTAATAGTCTAGTATAATTATGTTGGACACTAAGTATTTTGGCCTTATTAAATAAAAAAGTATGTTTTTCATTAACGGCACGAAAGGCTAATTCTGACACTGCTGAATGAGAAGTGAGGCCGTGTGTTGATTAACACGAAAATTCAGAGCAAACCACACAGAACCCTGATAAGACGAGTCACAATCACCGCAAGAAATGTTGTATGCTAGGTCATTTATTTGTGTTGCAAATGAGGAAAGGACTGAGCGATTGTTCAGTATAGTGTGTAATTTCTGTATTGGCCTTGCTACAATTTTAAATTAGGTATCTTTAAAGAATCTATTAAGTTTTTTGTGCCACTGTTCAATATATGGGACAGAAATAAAATATTTTTTGATATTACTATTGTTGGTTGGTGTATTTTTTTGTATTCTATCCTTAGCTTGTACCCTAATTCTGTCTATTGTAGCAAGTGAGTAACCCCTGTTTAAGAATCTGCTGGTTAATATCTGTATTTCTGAGCCCAAAGCAGATTCTGACGTTAAATATTTATAAGCATTGAGAAATGGATTAAAGAGAATTGATCACCATAGTATGAGGTGCCTCCGTAGCCAGGTGGGAAGGAGCAGCAGTGCATAGCACACACTTCTTGATTAGACTGGGGTTTGAGCCACCGCTTGATCAGACCGGGGTTTGAAGTAAGGTGGAAATAAAATTTCCACCTTACTTCAACTCCACCATGCCATGTATTCCGAAATCTCAATCTGTATTAAATTTATACTATGTGGATTAGCATTTAAATTATACGGTGCCTCCGTAGCCAGGTGGGCAGGAGCAGCAGTGCGTAGCACACACTTCTTGATTAGACTGGGGTTCGAGCCCGTGACCACCAAATACGGAGGATGCGGAAAGGTCAGGGAATGACCACCGCATATCCCAGGAGCAATATGGCCTTAGTTGCTAATGCTCCTAAAAACCAAATAACAAACAAATAAACCATAGTATGTGATATGGGAGGTATTTAGATGATGTTCTAATTATTACCGATAGTAGCACTATCCAAGACGTTTTACATTCATTTAATAATATTCATTCTCAAATTTATATTGGAGAGGGAGAACACGGATACTGTCATTAAATTTTCTAAATTTCACACTTACTTGGAACGCAAATAAAATCCAATTTAACATCTACCGTAAACCTACAAACACTGGTATGCTTCTGCATTATAACAGCTATCACCCGTTCACCTACAAAAGATTGATTTAATCAATTTCTCAATGCTTATAAATATTCAATGACGGAATCTGCCTTGGGCTCAGAAATACAAATATTAACCAGCAGATTCTTAAACAGGGGTTACTCACTTGCTACAATAGAATTATTGTAGCAAGAATTAGGGTACAAGCTAAGGATAAAATACAAAAAGATACACCAACCAACAATAGTAATATCAAAAAATACTTCATTTCTGTCCCATATGTTGAACAGGGGCACAAAAAACTTAAGGGTGCCTCCATAGCCAGATGGGAAGGAGCAGCAGTGCCTGGCCCGCGCTTCTTGATTAGACCGAGGTTTGAGCCCGTCACCACCAAATACGGAGGATGCGGAAAGGTCAGGGAATGACCACCGCATATTCCCAGAGCAATATGGCCTTAGTTGCTAATGCTCCTAAAAACCAAATAACAACAAACAAACAAACAACTTAACAGATTCTTTAAAGATACTGAATTTAAAATTGTAGCCAGGCCAATACGGAAATTACACACTATACTGAACAATCGCTCAGTCCTTTCCTCGTTCACAACACAAATAAATGACCTAGAAAACAACATTTCTTGCAGTGATTGTGACTCGTCTTATCAGGGTTCTACACAGTTTTCTCTGAATTTTCGTGTTAATCAACATGCAGCCTCCATGCTTCTTATTCAGCAGTGTCAGAATTAGCCTGAACATGCCGTTAATGAAAAACACACTTTTTTATTTAATGAGGCCAAAATACTTAGTCTCCAATATACGAGACTATTAATTGCAGAAACCGTCAAAATTAAATGATATGAGAATTCTGTTAATGTTCACCAGCCATATCTAATCTCCGATTCGTGTTCTTTGACATGCACGTGCGAAGACAAATAATCCCTATTTAAGTTCCATGCTCACCCCTATTCGGTAATTTTCATTCCTGTGGTCACGACATACAGTCAAAAAGCATTGTCAGCTTCAGAAAGGAAAATTGTTTTGCAATTTTTTCGTTAAATTAATTTTAACGAAATTTTTAATTGCGTTAAATTGATTTTTAATCGTGTTCATTTGATTTTTTAATTGTTTTTAATTTTAATTTCTGGACAGTATCATATGGAAGTGTTCTACGTATCATATCGAGGTAAACGTCTCTTATTCTTTTACAAATATTGATATCAACATACAGCACCGGCGTGAGGCGGGTTCAGCGCGTTCTCCGGAACCCGGCCCTGTGCTTTCTACGGTGTCAGATTACAACTTACAAATATGCGCACTTTTTCTGCTGCTGTACTTCCCCAATGTTTCCGTGTCACTTAACGACTGGCAAAGTGAACTCCCACCATTCAACCTACTAGAAAATCACTTCGCAACAGTATGGCGCCAACATGAGGGGAATATATCACGGAGTATAAGCAAATATATTGTGTGAAAACTCAAAAGCGTTTTATGTGCCATGTGGAAGTAATAATTTGAATTTTACTGGGAGACATAGCAAAATCTTCACCTGAAGCTCTAACCTTTTTTGGTGTTTTACAAAAGATATATACGACATTTGCAGCATCAACATCACGTTGGGATGTTTTAAAAAAACATTCAAGAAATTACTCCTAAGCCATTATCAGATACTAGATGGGAATGTCGTTTTAATAGTGTAAGAGCTGTTCGCTTTCAACTTCCCCAATTTCAAAATGCTCTCAACTAAGTTGCTACAAACATATCCGACTGTAAATTAAAAAGTGAAATTTTGTCGATTGTCTGAAAAATAAACGAATTTGAATTTGTAGTTAGTCTCATTTTAATGGTTAAAATTAATTTGGTACGAAATATTATCTAAGGTCAATATTGTTAGTAAAGTTTTGCAGAACCAAAAAATGCATATAGATGTGGCCACAAAGCATTTAAAAGAACTGAATGCATTTTTCGAAAAATATAGAAACGAAGGATTCGTAAATGCCATTTCCACAGCAAAAGATATTGCAAAAGAATTAAATATAACACCTAATTTTAAGTCTACATACAAAGGTAAAAGAAGAAAACTTTTTGATTACGAAGGAGAGGATGAGTCGTCAACAATCAGCGATGAAGAAAATTTCCGAGTGAATTATTTTTTGATGATAAAAGATACTGCATTAGTATCATTTCAAAATAGGTTTGAATTATATGAAAACCATGAAAACATTTTTGGTTTTTTATATATGAGTGAAATCGCAAATATGGATGTGCAACATTTATTCAAATGTTGTCAAGATTTGCATCTCTATTTAGAAGAAGATATACAAATTTGTAGATGTAGCAGATGTATATGAAGAAATCAAGATGTTCTGGATGATTATGCCGAAAAATTGTTCGAGTCTTGACACAATGAAATATATTATAAAAAGCAATCTTTCAGAAGCATACCCCATATTGGGTCTCTTGCAAATAATGTTGACAACACCAGTAACCGTAGCTTCAGCCGAGCGTAGTTTTTAATGGTTAAAATTAATTAAGAATTACCTTTGATCAGCAGTAAGCCAAAAACATCTTACATCTCTGGCTATTTTTTCTATTGAAAGCAAGGTAGCAAATTCCGTAAATTTTGATGATGTAATTAAAGACTTTGCAACGAAAGAGGCCAGAAAAATTATTTAATAATATTTTATGATCCTATATAATATGTAATAATTTGTTAATAATAAATAATTTATTTAGGTGTTCTTTTTTTGGCCCAGCGCAAATTTTGAACCCGGCCCTGTCAACGTCGAATGTATAGCTCTAGTTCATACTATCAAATGTTTACCTCATGCACTGTTAAATAGCTTCATGCTACATATTTCTATTTTGCAATGTAGATTACACACCTGACAGCCAATTCATTAATGAAAATAAGCAGAAATTCACAGAATTTTTAAAACATCTTAATTGTGATGTAGTTTTACTATTTTCTAATGAGAAGAAAAAAATATAGAGATAAGCAGCATTTTTGCAAAATATGATGATGAAAATATTGTATAAAGTAAAAAATAAAGTGGAGAAAAAAAAAAAAAAAAAAAGAAAGAAAGACAGATCCTCCACTATAAATTTGGAGTTGGTAGCTATGCAGTACTATGGTCACAATTTCACTGTTAAGTTACTTGAGACTTTGAAAATTATCATTTATATGAAAATAGGCAAAATAAATAACATGCTTTTACATTAGAAAAAATAACAAACAACCCTAAAAACCTATTAATATAGATTAATATAAACCTGCTTATAGTCTAATTTCAGTTCAATGTAATAGGATAACAAACTGTCAGGGAATTCTAGCTGACATTCATCAACCTCCTGTTTTCAATATACATCATGAAACAAAAAAGAATATATATACAGCTTACACAACTACCACAAAGTGGTGTACTCCATTAAAAGAATCAATATGTTATACAAAATAAATCCTTGTATTTTACAGCTACACCATTTAATCTTTAATTTCATCTATCTATGAGGTATGGCAATAAAGTTCTTGGACTGATGCTGTTGCAGTCATGTTCAATGAGTTTGAAAATAAATAGAAGCATTTTGTTGTAGTTCAGACTTCTTTCAACAGGTGGTGGTACAAAGGCTGTTCAGTAGGCTGACAGGTTTTGCAAGTAAAAGCTAGTTTTGTTAGTAATTATTTATTTATTATTATTAGCCATATGGTACAAGAAAGCCTTAAGCTTATGCTGCACCAGCCAAAAAAAAAATCCCGAGTTACCCTGAGGGAGAGAGAGAGAGAGAGAGAGAGAGAGAGAGTCAAAAGTAGAAAGGAATCATCAAGAAAGAGAAGAATGATCATATCCAGCTCAAGACCCTGGGTGTGCCAAGCCCATACTCACCAGATGTGAGCCGGGGTTATGTTAATGTTCATGTCACAATTTTGCAATAGAGCAATGAACGAATATCAAATTTTGCTTTAAAATGGGAAAATCTGCAATATGTTAAAAACTGATTACAGTGATGACACAGCTAAATCATACCAATGGTACAAGCAGTTAGATGTGAGGCTGTTCACAATAACTCAAGAAGTGGGCATTCATCAACCTCTTGAAATGAGGACACAGTTACAAAAGTTCAGGAAATTAAGGCAAGAGGCCATCATTTGACCTTCAGAATGATGGCCAATGAGCTGAATATGAATAAGGGAGATGATTCATCAAATTCGGAATGAAAATTTAGGGAAAACAAAGGCCTGTTAAAAATTTGTACCACATAAATCATGGATGAGCAGAACAGTGAATAGTGCCCTCATTCGAAGACTCCATCCAGATTTGATCAAGACAATCCTAATTTCCTGGACTGTATTGTCACTGGAGATGAGTGCTGGGTGTTTTAGTAGAACCCCAAAGATGAAGTGGGCTTCAAAATCATCACCAAGGCTCAAAAAAGTTTTCATTAACAGAATTCCTGGTTCAAGATGATGCCGATCATGTTTTTCAACAAACGGATGTGATTCACAAGGAATTTGTACCTGAAGGGTTTCAAGAGAGAGAGTACAGGTGGTTCTAAGGCAACTGAAGTGAATTTCTTGGGTGAGGCCACAATTTCGAGTGAAAGGCAGTTGGTTCTTGTTGCACAACAATGCCCCTTCCATTCCACACTTGTGAAAACATTTCTCACGAAACATGCCATTGCACAAATTAACCACCCACCCTGCTCTCCTGAACTAGCACCTATAGACTTCTTCCTCTTTCCAGATGAAAACTGCTCTTAAAGGAAAGAGATTTGAGGATGGTGAAGACAAAGAAAAATATAACCACTGAAATGAACATCATCTCTTTAAATGCCTTTGCTGACTCTTTTCAGAAACTTTTAGAACGGCATAATAAGTGCATTCAATCAGGTAGTGATTACTTTGAATAACAATAAAGCCATTTTTGAGTTTCTTCACTTTGTGTTCTTTTTATTGCGCCAGTCCAGGAACTTTATTGTCACACCTCATAAATCAATTTGTTGCATAATGATTAAAAAAAATAAATAAATTAAAAAAAAAAAACTGACTAAAGGCTCAAATATAAGCATCATTTTCCCGAAAACAAGAACTAATATTACAGTAATGAAAGCAATGACAATTTTTGTATATTTCACATAGTATCAGCTATTATTTTTAGCAAGTAGCCTAAAATATTTTTTTGCTAATCATTACACCATAAAAAAAAAAGTTGTCATACCTCATCTGAATCAAATGTAGGGAAACTCTCAGGTGTCACTGAAACTGGACTGGATACATTTTCTTATGGAAGAATAAAAATCAACAAAACAGTCTTTTATTATGAAAGGCAGAATACTAAAAGCACAGCAAAATGTACAAATTTAATCACTTCACTACATGAATTTAAAATTTCTGTTACAATGGAGTACATTCATAAAAATAAACAAGCAGACTGAAGATCTACATGACAGAAACTGATTCATGGTATTATTCAAAACTTAGCCGAGAAAAACTTTCAGTCTGATCCTCACGAGACATTTTGGCTATGTTTTATAATCTTCTAAAATGGGATGGGATTTTGTAATAAAATAAAAATAAAGCCACTATTGTGAAAATGAATATATTTTACTGTTAAAGCACATACAGTACAGGTAATCTCCAATTTACAATGGTGATGTATTAGTATTAGTAGTGGCAAATGATGCACGAAAGCAAGCTTATAAAGCTCCAGCCAAAAAAAAAAAAAACCACCTACCCACATCACCTGTCCATCCCCTCCAATAATTTGTCTAGTTCTTCCTTGAAGGTACCCACTTCCACAACAACAACAGATAAAAGTTTGTTCCAACAATCAACCGCCTGCTGGCTGAAAGCAAACCTCTGCACATCTATCCTGCAATCACCCAATTTGAATATATGTCCCCTCAGGTGTGTAGTCCAAGAAAGAGGAAGAATGACATTAGCACTGAGCTTCTTTAATCCATTCAAAGCCTTAAATATCTCAATGAGATGGAAATGGCATAAATCAGACGTGTTTTTTTCTATATGTACATTTATTTGTTATGAGGGAGCGGTGTGTTCCCATGACCAAATTTTTGGACTCACCAACTTAATTTAAGCTTCACTTGAACTACTCATTAAAACAAAAATTAAGCAAATCAGCATTACAACAGGAAAGCAATAAAAAGACACAATATATATTACACACAAATATTTATTTATGTGTAATATTTGTGAGTGACACAGAACTCTGTGGAGGCCAGAGATTTAAAAAGTGTGTGGGAGGAGTGGTCTGTTGTGTAGCATTATGTTCTGTTGTTTCTCTGACCATTTAGCCATTGGGACCCACTGTTGCCCTCACTTTGCCATGAGGAGGCAGGTCAGACACCAAGTAGATTATTTAAGTACTCTGGCTGGCTCCAACACCTAATTTCCAAGGATTTCAGGGGCATGCCTAAAAAAAAAGGGGGGGGGGTGTACACTAGAATTTGGCCAAAAGAGATTTACAAGAAAGCAAAAGAATTTAGACATTGATTAGAATTTGGTGGCATTGTTAAGGGGTGCACTTGGTCAGTTTAGTGAGAGGGGGAGGGAGAAGGAGACTGAAGACTGGGGGAAAACAGAAGAATAGGGACGATAGAGTAAGCATCCCCAAAGAGGTCAGTGGAGATGAGCCCCACCAGGCGAAGTATGGGGAGGAGGCAGGGAAGGGAGGAGATAGAGACCCATCTCCTCCTTCCCCTGCCCGGGAATGGGGTTTTAAAGGGAACTGGGTTCAAGTACCCAGTTCGGATCGTCAAATGGCGTGTCGGTAGCAAAGCAGCAGTATGTCTTCATTGGTGATGGTTGTCAGGTCCATGTAGTGTCGAATCTGGTAGGAGGGCCAAACTGCCCATCCCACTCTGGGGGCAGGACATGTTAGCCGGCAGTGGGGAACCCACCAGACGAAGGGGTGGGAGAGATACACATTTACTCCATTCACAATCTGCATTCTCATTCATCTTTTTTTTTTTATATACTTTTTTCTTATATTTTATAATTTTTTTTTTTCACTCACACTCATTCATTTCTTTCTCACACCAGGAGGGATGCAATGATGTGTAGTGTAAATTTAAATACTAATTAAAACTAGGGTTAGCGTGTACTTAACTGTAGCATTTATGGTTTCTGTTCTTTTTCTTACACACTTACACATTCATCCTTCTGGCTTTCATTTAATTTATTCAACTCTCGCCCCCTGGACCGCACTCCCCGGGCACCCCAACCCACTGCAATTCCTCAGTCGTGATGCAGGTCAGGGGAGAATGCAGTGTTTGTGTTGTTAGTAAATGTTTGTTAGTATACAGGGTGTCTCAAAAATATTGGTACAAACATTTAAGGGAGGTAGGCAGGTAACATCTAAAGGAATGTGAATCGCATAGGAACCCATAACCGGAAACATCACCGTAAGTCGTTACACGGTGCTGTTCACCAGTTTGCGAGAGGGAAAATTTCTGGTTTACTCATTCAAGCAGTAGTCGCCGAACGAAGAGCATGCATTGATACATGAAATGTGAGCTGGCAGACATGCACCTAGTGTATGGATTAGCAGAGGGCAATGGACGAGACGCTCAATGAATTTATGGAGAATGCTTCCCAGACAGACATGTACCGGACCACCATTTGTTTGCGTGTGTGCATCAAAATTTGTGCAATTATGGGTCATTTAGAGGTAACAGGAGATTGCCAATGTCAATGGAGATTGCCAGCATATATTTCTCCTCTGAGTTGTTAATTTGTTGTCAGTAGGTGGTGCATGGCATCCTCCGTAGAGTTTCCTGCTTAAAACCATACTGACTGTTGGAATGTAAACCTGCTTCTGTGTAATATTGAGCTAATCTGTAGTATATTAGTCTTTCATATATTTTCCCTAGTACAGGGAGTAGGGCTATTGGTCTATATGATTTGGGATCAGTATGGGGTTTTTCAGGGTTTTTGAGAATTAATCTTAACACTTCTTTTTTCCATATTTTTGGGAATATACCTTTTGTCATACAGTTATTATATAGTACTATTAATTTGTCTGTGCTATTTCTGCTAATTTTTTGATAATCTCAACCTATAAGATATCAAAACCTGGGCATTTATTGTTTTTGGTTTTAGATAGTGCTATTTCTAAGTCTTATATAGTAAACAGAGGTTCAATATTGGCATTGTCATATTCAGTGTTTTCTTTTATAATGTCTAGCTGGGTGGGGGAATGATTCCCAGTTTCAGTCTGAATGATACTGTCTAGGATGTTATTTACAGAATCCACCCAACACAGGGTTGGGGTTCCATCTGGTTTGACAGTAGTTTCTAAAACATCTCCTCTTGGCAGCTTGTTGGTCACTATTCTGTAGACAACTCCCCAAGGGTTATTGTTTCCAGTAGATCCCACCAAGTGCCTCCAGCATTCCTTTTTCTTGTCTCTTATGAGGGCTGTATACTGATTCCTGAGAGTTCTATAAGAATCTCTTAGTGCATCCAGCTCATTTTGTGGCCAAGATGTTCTGGCTCTTTGAAAATGTATCCTTGCCTGGTGTACCCTTCTCCTGAGTCTAGTCATTCGGGGCACCAGGGCACAGCTAAGTGTGAGAAAATATTCTGCCAGGGTGGGGAGAAACCAAGTTCAGATTTATTTTTCTTCTGAAGCTTTGGAATTGCTCTTAAAGGCCAAGTTCAAACAGCAGTTCTATTGTTATTCACAAAACTGTGACCCAACATTTCCGAAGAGGGCAAAGTCTTCAGTAATATCTTTCTTGAAACAGTCATAATTAGTTACTGTCCAATGACAATACAAACAGAAATCTAGATAAGCTAATTTTTAAAAATAAACTGTACTGTTTCCTCTTGTGTTATTGAAATTCCTTTTTCTTTTTTTCTCTTGGTCCTGAAAAAGAATTCTTGCTTTAAAAAAAAAAAAAAAAAAGCTCTTTTTGTACATCTTCTAGCCAAAATATCTCCTGTTTACATAACTTATCTCTAGTGGCCTTTTGAAAGTCTAAAGTTGGCAGCTATGCCATCTCCAACTCAGTCAGATCCTTGCCAGCTCAGCAACATGCAGTTCCAGTGTAAATATTATAGGAAATTGACTATTACGTCAAAGGTAAATTCACAAGGAATAACTGAATTTTGGAGGCATTGGCAAGTTCCTAGATACTGTGAATGCACTTTGGCTATATATTCTGCAGTACACCATTCATTGTAGTCCAAGTTATTTCCATCCAAAACATTGTAATATTGTCTATGGACTTCTTAGTATTATAATCCCATCCAGAAATCCCAACATGATGGCTCCTCCTCGCCATTTGTCTTGGCAATAAGTTGTTCCAAGGTTGCTGGACACAACAGGCTTTGAATGTTGCTGTCACCCAACAAAGAGGTTTTATTTGTTGTTGAAAATTAACAACAGGTCTTCAGTGTTAATAGTATCTCCAAGTACACTGTCAAAAACAAGCAATACCACTGTTGTTGAGGTTTTTTCCCTCACAAAGCTTCTTCATGTAGGGAGAGAAGTGCAAGTTTTTCAATTTAGAATTTAAAAATTTGAAATTAAAAATGACATTATATTGAAATAATGCAACTGAGATTGGAAACTAAAAGTGCCTGTATTACTACTCAGGAAAAAATATTCTTACATAGTCATGTTATTAGATACACAAAGTTACAAAAAAAAACAAAAACACTACTCACTTTCCCACAGCTAAAAGTTTTTTTTTTTTTTTTTGTGTGTCCATTGCTGTTATGATGATTTCCAGTTTTAAGGATATAGCTTTAAAATAGATCTGAACAATAGTAACTATACTCTGTTTACTCTAATCCTGGCATAAACAATATGTTATTGAGCAAAGTTCTCAATGATCAGTTTTTAGAAAAAAATGAGAGCTTTATTCAATAACGATATTTGTTCCATGGTATCTAAAAATTTTATTATGGCTGAGTCTGAATTATATAATATACATGTATAATCATGTATATGGCAGAATCATAATATCAATTGACAAAGAAATGAATGAGAAATATAGTTTATACCACTCTTATCAATGTTTTATATTATACGTAAGGCCAATATGTGTAAAAATCAATATTGTATCTCAAAAAAAAAAAAAAAAAAAATATTGTATACAAAAAATTAAAATATGTTAATTACGATATAGTATAGTACCACAAAAAACATCATTTATAGTAAAAAGTCCATTGCAATCTGTTTCAAAAACATTTAATTCTCTGTTTCTCACGTAACTCAAATGGGTATCTTCCCTTGGTTAAGTGTTACTCAGAATTTAGATTGGCTTAGTAATTTTATGTCTTATTTAAAAACTTTTTCTTTTTATTATTTGGTTTTACTGTAATGTGTTTGCTTATGTAAATAAATGCTCATGTTCTTTTGGTAGACATCTCCTAGAGCTAGGGAAATGCTAGCTTGAAGAGTGCTGTTATTTTATGCTGTAACTGTTTTTCAACTTGATGTCTTTTCTTTGCAGCAAAATCAGGGCAGTATTTAAAAAGAAGCCACCTAGCCCCATTTCCTCTTGTTCAATGCAAGAACAAGAACGAGGAATTAAACTATTCACTGATAATCACTTTCTATTTAAAATTTCCGTATATCACTTTTGTCCTATGCTCATCTTTATTAATTCATTTTTTGCATTTATTTTTGATTTTTTTCATCTGTAATTGATCTAGCCTTGATATAGCAAGTATGTTTTGAAAAAAATAAATTTTTTTTTCACGCTCTATAAATCCAGTTTAGTCGTTTTCACTAGACTTCATTTTCATTTTTATTAAACAATTTTTATTTTTATTTTACATTTGGTGTAAAAATAATCACTAAATCCACATTCAAATTCATTTTTATTAAGATATGAAGTTGCACTTATTTACCGACATTGTCAACAAGTAAAAAAACTTTTTTTTTTTTTTTTCAAATGCTTAGATGTATTTTAGGTTTTCATCCAAACATACATTTGATTTGTGCAACATAAATGTACTGTAAGGCAAAATTTTAAAAATGCATGGGTTATTTTGATTTTTGAGTAAAAGCCAGTTTCAGTTATTGGTGCCAAAAAGCAGCACCAGGAATTGGTTTAGATTTTATTGGCATATCAGCAACAAAGTTAAGAATTTGAAAGTGTCTGCAATTCTGCCCAGACATGATGGGAGGGAGTATATGATGAGAGTCTGGTCGATCAATTTCACTGGATAGATTGTGCAATGCTCATGAGGTAGAATTATTCTCAGTGTGGTCTGTACTTGTTACCAGGAGATGGATGGGATACACTTAAATAGAAAGGGTGCAAAAATATTTGCTGATGCTATCAAGGCAGTGTTAGGTGAGTCGGAAAACTGTTAGCTTTTGGGGAGGGATTCACAGACTAAGAGATTCATAATTAGTTAGTTATTTGGCTTTTAGGAGCATTAGCAACTAAGGCCATATTGCTCCGGGATATGCGGTGGTCATTCTCTGACCTTTCCGCATCCTCCATATTTGGTGGTGACGGGCTCGAACCCCGGTCTAATCAAGAAGTGTGTGCTACGCACTGCTGCTCCTTCCCACCTGGCTACGGGGACTGGCTAAGTAGAAGTGATTCTTGCACTGCTTCTATTGCATTGAGCAGCTGCCTGGAAAGCAAGGCAATGGGAATTTCCAGGACTGCTGGGAGTCATAGAGGAACAAGTAATTACATGGGCTGTGTTAGGGTAACTAAGAGTAGAAACAGGTGCATGTATACTTGCATATACACCAATGCTAGGAGTACAGTTAATAAATTTGATAAGCTTGAAGTGCTACTCAAGGCACCAAAGGCAGATATTGTTGGGATATCAGAGACATGGTGTCACACAGACATAAGCAGTGCAAAACTGGAATTTGGGGAATACAATGTGTACAGAAAGGATAGACAGGACAGGAAAGGAGGAGTGGCTATGCTGTTAGTTAAGAAACACATAAAATCTAAGGAGCTGCATCCAATTGATGTTGGTGGACAATGCAATGTTGAGTCAGTTTGGTGTGACCTAAGTATTTAGAATATATAGGAACATTCAGTATAGGCTTAATGACTCTGATGAATACAATAAATAACTGTACAGAGAAATAGAAAGGGAGAGTAAATCAGATTGTCTTATAATGGGGACATTTAATTTTCCACTGGAACTTGTGGATTGGTCACTTGCACACTAGCAAGGCTTTTGTCGATTTACTGGATCATTGTTTTCTACAGCAGCATGTTCAAGAGGCAACCAGAGAGAGTAATACTTATGATCTGATTATCAGCAGCGATTCTTCATGCATTAAGAATCTGCAGATAAAGGAACCACTAGGTGGCAGTGATCACAGTTTGTTGATGAGGGATTTACTCAAAGGTGTAACTACCATCAGGGGTAAAGGGAAGGGATTTAGCTTTCATAAAGGTGACTACAGTGGTCTCAGATAGTTTTAAAATTCCATACATTGGGACCAACTGATGATGTTACCAACTGCAAATTATAAATTGGAAGCATTCAAAGAATTAAGCTACTAGGTTTTTCGCACCAATTAAGAAATATTATTCAAGGGTTTGGGTCTAAATGGGTGTCAGATGAACTAATGAGACTCGGGGAAGAGTAGAAAAATGCATAGGATGCATATAAATCATCAGGTAACACAGAAGCCAATAAGCTGGTTTGCAAGTCACAACGGAGGTTAGGCAGGCGAAGGCAGTTTACAAGAACTTCTTGGCAAAAGATGCAAAGAAAATCAGCAAGGAGTTCTTTACTTAATTAAACTCTAGAAGGCCGAATCAGATTGGTCCACTAGATATTGAGGGTTTGACTGTTGATGATCCTGCTCAGGTAGCTGACAAACTGAATGAGTATTTTGCATCTACATTCACACATGAGGAGATATTGAGAGAGGGGAAGTTTATCAAACTCTTGCAGGGATCTAAATGTTTTTGTATTAATTGAGAGCAAAGTGGAGGAGAAATTGTTGAAGTTAAACATAAGCAAAGCACCTAGGCTGGATGGGATATATCCAGTTATATTAAAGGAGACAGCAAAGGAAGTAAGCAAACCATCAGCCATAATTACGAGAGTTTCCTTGGAATCAGGGGGAGATCCTCAAGGACTGTAAATGTGCAAATGTGTTCCAATTCACAAAGGGTGACATGAGTAAGTATAAACCTGTTAGTTTAACTTCTGTTATGGGGAAATTAATGGAGGCACTAGTTAAAGAAGTGCTGCAGGATCATCTAGACAAGACTGAAGTTATAGTTCAGACACAGCATGGGTTTGTAAGGGGAAATCTTGTCTGATAAATGTGACTGGATACTATGATGTGGTCACAAAGGAACTGGATGTAAAAAATAATTTTGATATTATACTTGGATTTCAGGAAAGTTTTTGATACTGTTGCGCATGGAAGATTACTGTACAAACTGGAGCAGAATGGCAATAAGGGCAAATTGCTTCTATGGATGGTTGAGTGAAAAAAGACAGAGAGTGGTAATCAATGGATACTGCTCTTCGTGGATTAATGTTATTAGTGGAGTTCCCCAGGGTTCAGCGCTGGGCCCATTACTGTTTTCTGTACTTATCAATGAAGATATATCAGGCTTAATGTCCAAGTCTGCAGACGATACAAAGGTTGGAAGGGTTATTAACGACCCTAATGACAGTACGCTACTGCAATAGCATCTAAAAAATTTTAACCAGATGGGCTGAGAGGTGGCAACTGTAGTTTAACATATCAACTGTGTGGTACTACACTCAGGTTAGTGGAGAATTAAATAAACCTGGAGGTAATTGTGCAGGCAGATGTGAGGTTTTCTGAGCAGTGCAGACAGTCTGCAAGGGTAGCTCATGGTGTCTTGTCAATGACAAAGGAATTTTTCTAGGAGGGATAAGGAGGTGATTATCCCCTTGTATAAGGCAATGGTCAGGCCACACCTTGAGTATTCAGGTCTGGAGGCCTCATTTTAGGAAGGATGTAGAACAGCTGGAACAAGTACAGAGAACAGCGGCAATATTTGGGAAGGGAACAAAGGGTTGCTGTTATGAAGAAAAGCCTTAAGTTCTGCAAATTGCTGTGTCTGGAGACTAGGAACCTCTGAGGTGATCTGATTCAGGTGTATAAGGCCTTGAATTGTTTGAGCAAGCTGAATGCTGATGGGATTCTTCCTCTCACCCAGTTTAATCACCTGAGGGGACATAAATTCAAATTAAGGAAAGACAGTTGTAGAATAGATGTGGAGAAATTTGTCTTTAGCCAATGGGTGGTTGATTGCTGTAACAAACTTCCCTTTGTCATTATGTTAGTTGACAGCTTAAATAAATCCAAGACAGAACTAGACTTTTGTAATTACTAATGACCTCACAGAGATTGTTCATTTACTACCCGAATACCATACAATCCAAACTACACAGCCAACATGCTTGATCTTTTTCTCACAAATAGCCCTTCTAAGTACACAGTCATGATGAGTGGTCCTCTAGGCACCTTAGATCACAACTTGCTGATAGTCTCTTCTCCAATGGAGCCTTTTTCTTATGGCCATTCTCAACCAGGTGTTGTCTGCCATTACAAGAATGCAAAATGGGATGATCTGCATGATTTCTATTCTTCTTTTCCATGGTTGGATTACTGTTTTAGGTCTTCTGTTGTCAGTCTTTGCTCTTATTATGTCAGTGAAATTATTCTTATAGGGATGAAATTCTTTATTTCATGCTCTGCCTCAATATCTTATCCTCTATCTAAACTTTAGTTTTCCAAGAAATGTGCTAAGAAAATTCAAGATAAAAATGTTGCATATTGGAAATGGTTTGCATTGAAATCTTCAGGTTTATTTCTGTCTACACCAAAGCCACAACAATTGTAAAGCAATTATTAATCAGTCCAAACTAGTTAAGAATGACCACAAGAGCTTTTCTCTTGTGGGCATTTCTCATTTGTTTGGCATTATATGGGATGATCTGTGAGATTTCTTGGTTGGATTTATGTTTTAAATCTTCTGATGTTAACATCTGTTCAGAACATGTCAGTGAAATTATTCTTGTAGGGATGAAATCTTTTCTAGAATCTTATATTTTTCTTCTAACTTGTACAGTGATGGTCTTGGTAAACCACCTCCTACCATTCCCTGTACACTCCAATCAATGCTTCCTGCGGTCTTCCATCAAAAGGATGTCAGAAGAATTTTGAACAGTCCTGATGTCAAGAGGTGCCAGGTCCTGATGGTATTTCCCCACTTGTTCTCAAAACCTGTTCTCCTGAGCTTACTCCTGTTATGTGCTGCCTTTTTACACTTTTATTCCATTAGTGTTTTCCCCTTTTGCTTGGAAATTTACTCATATTCAGCCAGTTCCTAAAAAGGGTGCATCTCTGTCATTCAATTATCATCCCATTGTACTTACTTTTACTCTTTCTAAAGTAACAGAGAAGTCTATTAACTGCCGACTCCTAAAATATCTAGAAACCTTCTGTCTCATTAATGATCACCAGTATGGATTCAGTCAGTGTTGTTCCACAGGTGATATACATTCCCATCTATGGGCAAATTCAATGGAAAAGGTTATTGAAACTTAAGCAGTTGCTCTTGACATTTCAAAGGCTTTTGATCATGCTTGGCAAAAAGATCTTCTAAATAAGCTTCTATCTTATGGTTTGCCAACTGTTTTTTGTTTTGTAATTGGGTGTCCAGTTTTCTTTCTGGCGGCTCACTGCAGGTGAGGGTAGATGGCTCTGTCTTCTAACTTCTTCACTAATACTGGTTTCCCCAAGGTTCAGTTCTTTTTCCCACTCTTTTTCTCTTGTATATTAATGACCTTCTTCCATTGACCAGAAATCCTATCCATAGCTTTGATGATGATAGCACATTGCATTCCACCTTCCAGCTTGAAAAATCCTGCCCTACACAAACATCTTAAACTTCTCAAATATCCACTACCAATTCCTTAAATGCTGATCTCCAGTGGGGCAAAGACAACTTAGTTGATTTCAATACTTTTAAAACTCAGTCCTATCTTATATCTCACAAAAAGGATTCTTCTGCTCCTATGCTTATCTTCAATAACACTCAGATTTCTGGACAACATCGCACATCTCTATTAGGGATTACCGTGAGAGAGATATGTCCTATACTCGCCTGTCATATGCATATTATAAATATTGTTTTCTTTGCATCTAAAAAACTGGGTTTTCTCTTTCGCTCTCTGCATTACTTTTCTTCCAAACACCTGATCCTTCTATACTTATATCAAATCTGCCTTACCATTGAATATTGTTCCCACATCTAGGGCAATGCACCCAAAGCCTCTCTCAGGCTTCTAGACTCCATTCAAAAGTGAGCAGTTAGGTTAACTAAGAATCTAATATCTAACAAAGTCTCTCCATTTCTCACAAACATTATGTTTCTGCTGCACTGCTTTTTTCCATGCACTATTCTTCTGTATTGGCTTGCTTTTTTTTATTTATTTTTTTATTAGTTGTTGGCGCATCGGCTTCTGTGGCCATATTGCACCTCCCACTGTTTTTGCATTTTCTACTCTAATTCAAGCCCGAGGTGGGATTCGAACCTGCGACCTTTGGGTTGCCAGGCAGGCTCTACCCACCCGGCTAGCCTGGTCAGCTGTATTGGCTTCTACAATTCCCAATCTCTCTCTCTCTTCAAAAACGATCCCAACACATGGTGCAGCTAGTGAGCATCCATTCTTTTACTGTACAACTTCAAACTAACAGAACTAACTTTTCTTCTTCCTCATTTATTCTTTCAACTTCCATTTTATGGAACAACCTTCTTTCATATGTCTCCTGAAAATTACAATCCACAGAAATTCAAGTCTAATGTCAACAAGAATCTTCTAATAGGAGATGCAGATTGTTTAAAGAAATGATTTAGTAATTCGAAAATTGTAGATCTCTTTAAGTACCATTTATAACTGACACAATATAATAGTGTAGCTTAATTTAATTTATTATGGTACTCACCTTTTTATAATCTGCATTGATGTTGGAATAAAATGGATGATAATTTTAAATTTAAGTTAGCGTGAATAAGTTAGGAATTAAAATTGTTGATGTTTCTGTAGTGGGTTTTTTTTTTTTTTTTTTTAATATTAGTTAATATAGTGTGATCACAGTATGCCAACTGCATTGATGTTGGAATAAAATGGATTATCATCCATTTTATTCCAACTTTTCCAATTTATTCCAACTAAATCGATTCAAAATTGATTTAGTTACAAAGAGCTAGAGAAAATGGGAAGAATGCAAATGAGGATACAAATGAGATTAATATGCTATGATATTTGCATTTATTGCTCATTTTTAAGCAAACTAGTGAAAATAACTTTTTGTGGAAAGTTATTTATTATTGCTTATAAGTATTCTTAAAATTTGGAGAATATCTCATTATTCCTAAGTTGTAAATGTTTTTGTTTATACATGTTGTTCTGTCAATGGCAGAAGATATTAAGTGTTCTGTTTTAGTAGAGGAATATTTTTAATGCTTATATTGAAGCCTATGGATATAGAAATCACTTTAAGTGATTTCTATATCCATAGATTTCTTTATCCATAGAAAATGAAATACACAGAAGTTCCAGTAAAATGGCTTTATTGTTTTGTTTAATAGAAGACAGTTTTTTTCACAGTTCATGTGTGCACCCATTCTACAATTTATATAGCTGTGGAGGTAAGCCAATATTTTTTTCTTGGTGACTGCAAAAAATGAAATGAGAACATTTCTGGATTTGTTAAATGTTTTCTTTTTCAACATGGTGGAGAAATCAAAAGGAAAAGAAATGAACTCAGTCATCTAGTTTTATCTTTAAAGATTCTTCAGATAATAAGAATCTTGAAATAAAGGAACCACTGGCATACTGTGATCACACTATATTAACTAATATTAAAAAAAAAAAACAAAAAAAAACCCACTATAGAAATAATTACTCTCAAGAAAAAAGAGAAGAGTTTTTGCTTCCAGAAAAAGGCGTCTGGGCCATTAAAAGAATGAGGATGTCATGTGATCTAAGTTCTTTTCAGTAGAACCAAATGTTAAGTTTAACATTAAACATTTAATGCACATTTGCTGCTGGGAGTCAAAATCAACTGCAATTTTTCTGCCTCAACACAAATTAGAAAAATAAGTGCTGCAAAAGGAAGAACAGTTAAGTGATAGCTATGTTCAGTCAAGTGTGCTGACACTGACTGAACCATGGGCTATGGAAATATGGCTGGAATTTTGCTTAGCATCAATTGCACTGTCTAGAGAGTGCTATAAAAGCTGTACACTTGGTTCACAGTTTCGTATGTTCTTTGCTTATGTTTCCATAAGAAGAAAAGGTAAAATTTTTTGAAGATTATGGTTGCTGAATTTTAATTCTTTAGTTTGTGAAAAAGAAAACATTATCCTTAGTATGTGTCTACTGATAAAATTTGTGCAAAAAGTGTTTTCCTATAAAAGTTTACCCTAAAGGGTATTATAACGAATCCACAGCCTGGGAAATTAAGACTCAAGTTGATAATATTGAATATTGTTGACTGATACTGAAATAGAATTCTATTCAAGTGATGTTGGATTCTGAATCTCATTCAGATGCATCTGTTTATGTTACGATGCTATAAACAACAGATGTTATGATGCTACAAACAACTTCATTATTACAGAGCCACAGAAAAGATTCGACAGGCAAAGGCAGTTTATGAGAAATCACTAGCAAAGAGAGCAAAGAGGGGGGATAAAGAATTTTTCACATATATAAATGCCAAGAAGAGCAGGACAAACCAGACCGGACCTTTACGTAAGGGAAAGGGGATAGTATTAAATACACCAGCTGAGTTGCAGATGAACTCAACAGTTATTTTGCATCCATCGATATTTACAAATGAAAAGCCTTTTGTGGCAATGGGAAATGGTGGGAGCGATGTTAAAAAATATGTAATTAATGATATTGAAATTTCGCAAGATTATTTAATGAAAAAACTTTCGAGCCTACAGACCAGTAAGGCTCCTGGAGTTGATGGAATATACCCTATAACCTTAAGGGAGGCGGCAAGCGAGTGCATTGAACCATTGAGGCTAATAATGCGAGCATCACTAGACTCTGGGGAGATTCCCTTGGATTGGAAAAGTGCCAATGTATCTCCCATACATAAGAGTGGCTCTAAAAGTGAAGTCGGAAATTATCGACCTGTCAGTCTGACTTCAGTAGTAGGGAAAATCATGGAGGCAATGATCAAGGGTGGAATTCAGGATCATTTGGATCGAACTGAAATTCTCAAGGATACTCAGCATGGTTTTGTAAAGGGAAAATCATGTTTAACAAATCTGGTTCACTATTTCGAAAGGGTCACTCACGAGCTGGATTTAGGGAATAATTTCGACATTGTTTATTTAGATTTCAGCAAAGCTTTTGACTCAGTCCCACATGGGTGGTTGCTTTATAAGCTGGAACAGGTTGGAAGGCCTGGAGGAAAGGGACTTGGATGTTACGATACGGTCAGACATGAAATTCTCTGAGCATTGTAAACAGGTTACAAAGAAGGCCCATGGTGTCCTATCGATGATCTATCGAACTTTTGCAAGTAGAGATAGGGACGTGATAATCCCATTATATAAGGCTTATGTTAGACCACACTTGGAATACTGTGTTCAAGTATGGAGACTGCACCTAAAGAAAGACATTGAGCTTCTTGAAAGGGTGCAAAGAAGGGTAACTCGCCTGGTGAGATCGGCTAAAGGGCGTCCTTATGAAGAAAGACTTCGAATATGTGGGTTGCAGAGTTTGGAAACTAGACACCTTAGAGGAGATTTGATTGAGGTGTTTAAGGCTCTGAGAGGCATCAATAAAATGAATGAGGACGAAATTTTCAAGATTATAAATGATGCTAGAACTAGGGGACATAAATTCAAGTTATGGGGGGAAATGTTTAGATTGGACTGCAAGAAGTTTTATTTTAGCCAGCGAGTTATAAATTACTGGAATAAGTTGCCTTCATGGGTGGTAGAGGCCGACAGTTTGGGGAAATTCAAAGGTCATCTGGAAAGTACTATCCAAGGGAAGGGAAGCGCATAGGATGATAGGTTTAATTTCCTTTATTTTTATTTTTTTTTATTAAGTTATTTATTTTATTTTATTTTATATATATATATATATATTTTTTATCATTGTTTTGTTCGGATTTTTTTTTTTTTTTTTTTTTTGGCTGGTGCAGCACAAGCCATAGGCTTTCTTGCACCATGCGGCCGTTACTAATACATGGACTGACAATTCTTCACAAATGAAATCCCTTTACTAAAAAAAAAAAAAAAAAAAAAAAAAGCACTGCTTACTTGTGCCCCATATAAGCACTCCAATGCACAAATAAAGGAACCTTGCAAATATAAGCAGCAGCAAACGTGTTAATAAATATAAATGCTAAATGGGAAATGCTGGTGGAAGTTACGCTGGAAACTGCTGAGCTATTTATACTAACTGAAGGTATTATTCAAGGTGGATGCTAAGATACTTATGACTGTAGTGGCAGAAAAGATGCACGGGATGGTTATAAATTATCTATCAGGGGACCCAAATTCCTGCAGTAAATATAAACTAACCTATAACAAAGTTATCTGATAGGTTTTATGATATATATATATACTGAACATAGAAGTTAGCACTTATTATACTAACCATTTACTTCTTTATTATTGCTAATATCAGTTGTTTGAAATGTTGACAGGACAGGATTAACTTGATTCATTTCTCTCATCTCTTTAGCTTTTGCTGTCATCATCTTTGCTCTGAATGCATCTTCATCCAAAGATTTTAACCTAATTCAGAATTTGCTAATTAATATCGGTTGGATTAAGTCAACTGAATTTTTTTTTTAACAAGTAATTTTTATATACATTCAGCAGATAACTTATAAGGAACACCATTCCCTCCTGCAAAAAAACTGAATGTAACTATATTTTTCAGTGTTATCTGTCAATAATTGCATATACACTAGCTAAGAGTAAAAATCTTCAGCAACTGATTATGATACACTGAAAAACTGATCCAGCTGATTTTAATGCAGAATGATAATAAGGGCTGGGATGGCAAGTGCAGTATAACTACAAGCAGCCACAGTGCATATTCATAATAGGACTGACAGTATACTAGGAATGACTGAGGGCTGGGGAAAGCAACAATTAGTGCCAAACCTGTGAGCAAGAACAAATGGTTGACCCCCGAGGGCACTGAAGTTCAATCGAAGCTACACAGGTTTCAAAAATAGTCCACATTAGCCTGAGTACATTTCAGTAAAACCATAGGCAACAACTATGGCAATGTACACTGTGTCTGATACTTTTCAGCCAGTGCTTCAAGGACAAGATTCAATCGAAGCTACACAGGTTTCAAAAATAGTCCACATTAGCCTGAGTACATTTCAGTAAAACCATAGGCAACAACTATGGCAATGTACACTGTGTCTGATACTTTACAGCCAGTGCTTCAAGGACAAGATTCATCCACATATTATTACTTGTCTGCATCTAACATTGACTTTTCAATGGAACAAGGGTCACTAAAATGTGGTTTTAAGAAATAGAGATCACTACTTATACCTGTTACACAACTGGATGGCAAAGCCAACATAAATATCAGAGTGGACCAGGGCTTTCTTTTTTTGTAGAAATAAATATAAACTTCTGGAAATCTGAACGAAGTTGCCCTAGGAAACAGGGGGTCTGCCTATCCTTCCCTGGGAATATTTTTAGAATGCAAAATGTGCCAAATTTTTGAATATTGGGTTTTTTTTTTTTTTTTTTATTAAGTCTTAAGCAGTTAATGTTTATTTTTTTTTTTTCTCTGAGATCTCAAGAAAAAAATTAATTCTATAATTTTGGCTGCTTGTTACTTGGCCACTTGCCTGCACATCAGCTTCTTTGTTGTAGTGTGTTTAAAAGACATCTTTTCCTTTATTTAATACTTTAATAATATTGTAGTTACACAACACAGTACATGCTCTCATTCCAGAGTGATACTTTTAAATAATGCCATCATGAGCACTCTGTAATCTGACATGTCAAATTACAAAAAGATAGTAAATTGGACAAAACTAATTTAACAGGTATTATTTATTTATTATTCAAAAAGTTTTTATAAAAATTTTTTACAGTAAAAGCATGTTATCATCATATTTCTTATGATTTCTTTTCAAGCTGTGTATCTTTCAAGCTGTGTATCTTAACTCTCTGCCAATGGCATTAGCATTAGCATTAGCATTAGCATTAGTAGAGGCATTTGATGCAAGAAAGCAAGCTTATGCAGCATCAGCCAAAAAAAAAAAAAAAAAAAAAAAAAAAAAAAGTAACATAAATAAATAAAAATAACCACTTCCACTTCACCCCTCTGTTCGTTCGAAATACCTGTCCAGCTGAGCCTTAAACTTATTTAGGCTATCAACTTCCACGACAAGGGATGGAAGTCTGTTCCACCCACCAACCACCCGCTGGCTAAAGGCAAATTTCCGCACATCTATCCTACATCTGTCTTTCCTCAATTTGAATTTATGCCCTCTCAGGTGATTTTTCTGAGCTAGAGGAAGAATCCCATCAGCATTGAGCATGCTCAAACCATTCAAGGCTTTGTACACCTCTATCAGATCACCCCGCTGGTGCCTAGTTTCCAGACACTGTAATTTGCAAAACTTAAGCCTTTCTTCGTAAGAGAACCCCTTTGTCCCATTCACCAATCTAGTTGCCCTTCTCTGTACTCGTTCCAGCAGCTCTACATCCTTCCTGAAATGAGGCCTCCAGGCCTGTATACAGTACTCTAGGTGTGGCCTGACCATTGCCTTATACAAGGGAATAATCACCTCCTTATCCCTGCTAGAAAAATTTCTATATATCATTGACAATACACCATGAGCTACTCTTGCAGCTCGTCTGCACTGCTCAGAGAACTTCATATCTGCCTGCACCACCACCCCCAGGTCCCTTTCATTCTCTACCACTGTCAGTGTAGTACCACAGAGTTGATACGTTGCTCTGGGGTTGCTGTTTCCCATATGTAGTACTTTACATTTGTCAATGTTAAACTTCATTTGCCACCTCGAAGCCCATCTGCTCAACCTTTCCAAATCCTGTTGCAGCAGCATAGTGTCAGTAGTGTCCTTGACAACCCTGCCAACCTTTGTATCGTCTGCAAACTTGGACATTAAGCCTGATATACCATCATCAATATCATTTATAAATACAGAAAACAATAAAGGCCCCAATACTGAACCCTGAGGGACTCCACTAATAACATTAGTCCACGATGAGCAGTGTCCATTGATTACCACTCTCTGTCTTCTCCCCCTCAACCACCCCTTTATCCATAGCAGCAACTTGCCTCCAATGCCACACTGCTCCAATTTGTGCAGCAGTCTTCCATGTGCAACAGTATCAAAAGCCTTTCTAAGATCCAAGTATATAATATCAAAGTTATTCCCTGCATCCAGTTCTTTTGTGACTGCATCATAGTATCCAATCAAATTGGTCAGGCAAGACTTCCCCTTAACAAAACCATGCTGTGTCCTAGCTATAACTGAAGTCTTGTCTAGATGATCCTGCAGTGCTTCTTTCACCAGTGCCTCCATTAATTTTCCGGGAACAGAAGTTAAACTCACAGGTCTATAATTACTTGTGTCAGCCTTTGATCCCCCTTTGTGAATTGGGGTCACATTTGCACATCTCCAGTCAATGGGTACCTCCCCTGAGTCCAAGGAAGCTCTCATAATTATGGCTAAGGGTTTGCTTACCTCCTTTGCTGCCTCCTTTAATATAACTGGATAGATCCCATCCACCCCAGGTGCCTTTCTTGTGTTTATCTTCAACAATTTCTCCTCCACTTTGCTCTCAGTTATTACAAGATTCTCTAGCTTACTGCTAGAGTTGAATACACCTCTGGCATTCCCCTCGCTGAATAACTCCTCATGTGTGAATGTCGATGCAAAATATTCATTTAGTTTGTTAGCTACCCGAGCAGGGTCATCAACAGTTGACCCATCGATCTCAAGTGGACCAATCTGATTCATCCCCTTCCTTCTAGAGTTTACATAAGTAAAGAACTCTTTGCTGTTTTTCTTCGCATCCCTTGCCAAGGATCTCTCGTAATCTGCCTTCGCCTGCCTAACCTCCTTTGTAACTTGGTTACAGATCAACTTGTATCTATCATAGGCATCCGTGTCACGTGTTAATTTGTATGTATCCCATGCATTTTTCTTCTCTGCCATATGCCTCATTAGTTCATCTGACAACCATTTAGGCCTAAACCTTGAACAATATTTCTTAGTTGGTATGTAAAGCCTAGTAGCTTCCACGATAAGTTCTTTGAATGCTTCCCATTTTGAATTTGCTGTTGGCAATATCATCAGTTGATCCCACTGTATAGAATTTAAATACTGTCTCAGTCCATTGTAGTCGCCTTTACGAAAGCAATACCCCTTCCCTTTACCCCTAATGGTAGTTACCTCTTTGAGTAACTCCCACTTCAGCACACTGTGATCACTGCCACCAAGTGGTTCATTTATCTGCAGATTCTGAATGCATGAAGAATCACTACTGATAATCAAATCAAGAGTATTACTCCCTCTAGTTGCCTCCCGAACATGCTGATGTAGAAAACAATCATCCAATAAATCCACAAAAGCCTTGCTACTGTGTGAGTGACCAGCCCCCAAATTCCAGTCAATATCTGGGAAATTAAAATCCCCCATTATAAGACTCTCTGATTTACTGGCCCACTCTATTTCTCCGAACAGTTTCTTATTATACTCATCAGAGTCATTAGGCCTATAGCACACTCCTACTCTCAATTTTGATCTCCCAATGCTTATGTCACACCAAACTGACTCGACACTGCACTGTCCAGCGATGTCGACTGGCTTCACTTCCTTGGATTTTATGTGTTTCTTAATTAATAGCATAACCCCTCCTCCCTTCCTATCCTGTCTATCCTTTCTGTACACATTGTACTCCCCAAATTCCAGTTCTGCATTTCTTATATCTGTGTGACACCACGTCTCTGAAATCCCCACAATATCTGCCTTTGATGTTTTGAGCAATACCTCAAATTCATCAAATTTATTTACTAAACTCCTAGCATTGGTGTACACACAAGTATACATGCACCTGTTCTTTTTCTTAGCTACCCTAACACAACCCATGTGTTTACTTGTACCCCAATGATTCCCAGCAGTCTCTGAAATATCCTGCATCTTATTTTCCAGGCTGCGGCTCATTCCAATAGAAGCAGTGCAAGAATCACTTTCACCTCTGCCAGTGGCTACTGTTAATCTATTAGTCCTTGTATCCCCCCAATCTAGCAGTTTTCCGACCCACCTAACATTGCCTCGATAGCATCAGCAAACATTCTTGCACCCTTTCTATTTAAGTGTATCCCATCCCTGTAGAAGCAGTCTCTCCTGTTAACAAGTACAGACCAGGCTGAAAAAAATTCTACCCCTTGAGCCCTGCACAATCTTTCCAGGGCCGAATTGATTGACAGGGCTCTCATCATATACTCCCTCCTATCGTGTCTGGGCAGAATTGCAGACACTTTCAATTTCAACCCTAATTCACGGCTTTTTTTCATCAGTGACCTGTACTTGTCAAGTAATTCCGCCGGTCTCCTACTCTTAATGTCATTAGTGCCAACGTGTACAACTATATCACCTTTTGTGCCCTTAAAAGATGATATCCGCTCTACAACGTCATCAACTTTTGCCCCTGGCAGACATACCCTGGTCCTATTCCACCTATCCTTTTTACAAAGCATGTTTCCCGTTTCCCTGACAATAGAGTCACCAACAACTACTAGTTCCTTTGGGACCAGCGCATTCTGCCTTGGGGGTTGCCGCTGTGTTCCGCGATGACCAAGTGCAAGCTCTGGCATTGGTGTGGGCAGCTGAGAGCTTGATGGGCCCCTCACTTGTAATCCTTCGAGGGCATCCACCCTATCCTTCAAGCTCTCATATAGGCCCATAACAACGCTGAGTTGTCGCCTTATCTCCTTACACTCCTTGCATCGCACACACACAAAGACATCCCCCATGGCAGTATCATGTCCCATACTTGACTGCTCCGCAAACATCAAGCAAATAGTGCATCTTACAAGGCTGTGATTCAGAGGACAACTGCCCCCCTCAGTTCTCCCCTGGGCCACAGCATTCCCATTAGCTTGAGCCCTTTGCTTTGCTGCTCTGGTTTGAGTCATGATTTAGATTTACTTTCAATAAAATTTCAATTTCTGTACAAAATTAAATCCTAAACTTGTATCCAAACACAGTTATAACGCTATATTTATGTTTCAGTAACGAGTGTTATCTACGGAATATTTACGTTTCAGTAACGAGTGTTATCTACGAAATATTTACGTTTCAGTAACGAGTGTTATCTGCGAAATCCCTTTATATAACTTTCGTATCAAGTTATGTATTAATTATTTGTTTTTACTAATTATTTATGTTACGTAACCTAAGTGGTTATATGTATAATTAATTATGTTAAATAAAATTAATTATATTACGTTTGTAATCTAAGTCGTTATATGTATTTATTTAAACGTACAATTTAACTGCTAACGAAGTTCAACTAACGCTATCTAGTACGGTATATCGTATCACAAAGGCGGGAAAATTACGAACGGTTAGCGGAGTTGAAACAGGTGGAAACCTTTACCGATACTTTTATGCAATTACAAGGCCGAGTAAAGAATAAATACACCAAATTAATCAGAAAATCACAAAATAATGTTATACTACTAAATTTAAATCAAAAGTTTTAGAAAAACAATAATTTCAAATCAATAATTAACAAAAATCCACTTAGCGGCTTTGAAAACGACCGTCTCTAGTAGCCTCGTCAGCAACCACTCTAGTGTAATAATAAATCATTTTTATTTTAAAAATTATTTTTTGTTTTAAATAACATTGGAACACTTCTTTATCAAATAAAATTCGAATGAACATGAAAAGGTTGCCATTCCGGAAGTTAAAAAGAAGTACCGCATTTGTACGGTACTTCTTTTTAATTTCTGGAATGCCATTCTGGCAGGAAAAAAGCTCTGGTATGGACTGTATATCCCATTGTGGTGACTTTTTGTTGTTGTTATGGGGGTTTGATGGTGCATAAACTGCTATGGCTGTAATGTGGCTATTCATTTATAATATAAAGAAATAAGAAACTTTCATAAAATCAGAAATTATTAAAAAGTACAGTTAGCTTGAGACAGTTGAAAAGTTCGGAAATATTTGCCTTGCCACCAATGAGATTCTCTAAAGTTATTGGTTTATTAAGATTTACCAGTGATAGCAGGGTTGAAGTTCTGTCTTGTCTATAGTAAGGGCAATCAATGAGAATCTGTTTAACAATCAGATTCTGAGAACAATGTGGACACTGTGGTGGATCATCTCCTGTGAGTAAATAAAGGTGGGTCAGATGAGTATGACCTATTCTTGCCCTTGAAAGGACTACTTCTTCTTGTCTTAATGTACAGACATTGGAGTGGCAAATTTTTGGATCTTTTTTAAACTGCAAGAGTTTATTATTAGTTTGAGAGTGCCATATTGTTGTCCATTCTGATAGGCATGCAGCATGAATGATTAGTGCATAGTCCGATGCTGGAACAGGGATATTGGTTAAATCTAAGGTGGTTGGATTTTTTGCAGCTTTGTTGGCAAGTTCAATGCCCAAAATACCAGAATGTGCATGGTCTCTCTCTTAATCCCTTGTTGGCAACTTCCAGCAGCATAATACACCATCCTGAGACTGTTTCTAGATCTCAATCCAATAGAATTTGTAGGATGAGTTTAGAATAGGGTGTCCACACGTCTCGGTTTATATGAAACTGTCCCGGTTTCCTAAAAATTTTTTTCTTCTTGGGATGCTTAAATGTTCCGGTTTCTTATCATGAACAATTTTGCAAAAATTTATTTGTGCACAATAAAAAATTAGGAGCAGAGTTCGGAGCATTGCCTTCAATCGCGTCGTCAGTTGCAGCCTGTCATCATCATCATCATCATCAGCCATTTTCAATCCACTGCAGGATGAAGGCCTCTCCAGCAACTTTCCAGTTCCTTCTGTTTTGAGCAATGGCCATCCATTTACTACCCAAAAACTCATGAATTTCATCTATCCACCTCCGCCTTTGTCTTCCAGGTTTTCTTCTAGCTCCTCTTGGGTACCATTCTGTTATTTTCTTAGTCCATCTGTCATCATGTCTTCGAGCTATGTGTCCTGCCCAAGACCATTTTAGTTCTTTAGTTTTGATAAGAATGTCCTTTACTTGAGTTTGCTGCCTAATCCATGTGTTTCTCTTCTTATCTAACAGTCTGATTCCCAATATAATTCGTTCCATTCTTCGCTGTGTAGTTCTTAGCTTCTTTTCCATTCTTTTGGTGAGTGCCCAAGTTTCACTTCCATAAGTCATGGTGGGGAGTATACATTGATTCATTATTTTACGTTTCAGACAAACTGGGATATTGCTCTTCAGTATGTGACTATATTTCCTGAATGCTATCCATCCAAAATTTATTCTTCTCTTGACTTCCAGCCATTTATCATTATTACAGCTAATAACTTGTCCCAGATAAGTATATGACTCCACCTTTTCAATTACTGCTCCTTCAATCATTATTTCCCTTTCCGTGGCATACTTGTTCATCATTACTTTTGTTTTAGCCATATTCATCTTTAGTCCAAAATCCTTACTAACTGTGCATAACTGATTAAGATTTTCCTCTAATTCTTTGGGATCGTGGCTTATGACCACAATGTCATCTGCAAATCGTAAATGGTTTAGGTACTCTCCGTTCACACTGACTCCTTTCTGCGACCAGTCTAATCTTCTGAAAGCTTCCTCAAGGGCAGCAGTAAACAGCTTCGGAGATATTGTGTCTCCTTGTCGAACTCCTTTCTCGATTTTAAATTTGCTACTGTCTTTGTCTAGTCTAATAAAGGATGTAGCACTCTCATATATTTTCTTCAAAATCATAATATATGGAGTATCTATGCCTTGTCTTTCCAGTGCCCGAAACATTGCCTTATGCTGTATGGAGTCGAATGCCTTTTCATAATCCACAAATGCCAGGCATAATGGTGTTTTATATTCATTCGCTTTCTCCATTAGCTGTGATATTACGTGAAGGTGATCCATAGTTGAGAATCCTGTCCTAAAGCCAGCTTGCTCTTTTGGTTGATTCTCATCAAGTATTCTTTCTAATCTGTTAGTAATGACCCTTGTGAACAACTTGTAGATATGGGATAACAAGCTAATTGGTCTATAATTTCCAATTTCTGATTTATCTCCTTTCTTATGCAGCAAAACTATGATTGCATTATTCCACTGCTTAGGCATCACACCTTTTCTAATGCACTTTGTGAAGAGCCTTGCCAGTTTTTGTGTTATGTCTCTTCCTCCCAATTTTAACAACTCTACAGTAACTTCATCTTCCCCCGGGGCTTTCCGATTCTTCATTTTCTTCAATGCATGTTCTACCTCATCAGGAAGAATATCGGGTATGTCGTATGTGTTGCTACTTTGCAATCCATCTTCCCCACTGCTGGTATCATTCCCTCGCTCCTTGTATAATTCTCTATAGTAGTCTTCTGCTATTTGAATTATGCCTTCTCTGCTGTTTATAAGTACACCATCGCTATTCTTCAGTTTCAGTATCATTTGTTTTTCTGTATTACTGCTCATGGCTGCTGATTTAAATCCTTTGTTTTCCCTTAATGCTTGTTCTACTTTTCTTGTGTTAAATCTTCTTATGTCCTCTCTGAGTCTCTTTCTAATGGCTTTGCATAACTCACTATACTCAATTTTCTCCCTGTCAGTGTTTTTCTTGCTCTTCATTTGTCGTCTTTGGTTCATCATGACAAGTGTTTCTTGACTAATTTTTTCTTCTTTGGATTTCTGTTTCCCTATAGGTTTCTTGGGCTTTATCACTTTCAGAAAGTTGTAATATTCCTCGTCGATATCTTGGTCCTGAGCAGTCTGCAGAAGCTCAAACTTGTTCTTAAGTTCCAGTACATACTGCTTTTTCTCCTCCTCTGTTATTTCAAAGACCTTTGTATTATTTACTCGAGTCAGTTTTTTCCTTTCCTTTCCTACATCTATATCAAGTGTACATCTTACCATTCTGTGATCACTTCCAACATTTACCTTATTCAGGACGGTAACATCATTCACAATATATCTTCTGTTAGTGAGGATGAAGTTGATTTCATTAGTTGTTAATCCATTTGGACTCTTCCATGTCCACTTTCTGTTCGCCCTTTTCTTGAAAAAAGTGTTCATTACTGCCAGTCCTTGAGATTCTGCAAATTCCACAAGTCTTTCACCTCTTTTATTTCTTTCACCAATTCCAAAATTTCCTATAGTTCCTCTTTCTGCGCTGTTTTGCCTTTTTCCAACCTTAGCAATGAAGTCCCCCATAATAATAGTGTAGTGGGTTTTCTGCTCATCTAGAAGACTCTCAATTTCAGTGTATATTTCTTCAACCTCTTCATCATCATGGCTTGATGTTGGTGCATAAATCATTATAATCTTTAGCTTATACCTCTTAGAAATCTTGAATATTAGTCTTGACACCCTTGGTGATGCACTTTTGAATTCCAAAATGTTGTTTTTTATATCTTTATGGACCAGAAAGCCAACTCCACCTTCACTCCTTTCACTATTTCCATTGGTGTACAGCAGATTTCCACTTGATAAACTTATAAGTGATTCATTTCTTCTTCTTGTTTCAGCCAAACCGATGATATTCCAATTCACATTTTCTAATTCCTTTTCCAGCTCTAATATCCTGTCTTCACCGACGAGTGATCGTACGTTATAACAGGCCAAGTTCAATTTCCGTGCATGGCAGCCTGGTCGTACCCAGAGATTCTTAGCACCCTCTGCTTCCACTCTGATCCTCTCGCTGCCGTAAGAGGGAGAGTGAAAGCTGCTGGGGACTGAGGGCCATTTGTATTGTTGTGCTCTCATTGCTGGAGGGTTTGGTCTTTTCCTCTTCACGCTGACCAGGCGTCTTGAAGAGAACCACTCTACACGTTCGTTGCCACCTAAGTGACGTAACAGGGCTTACCATTGAGAAGGTGTGCATTTAGGGAGGCAGGCCAACCGGACTTCTCCTAAATCTTCTGTAATAGAGAGATATTGGATCCATCAGTGTTTTAGGCTGAGTGTCTGATAACACACAGGATACCTGTTCCCCTCTAAGCTGACGTACAGCCTGTACGTCACCTGTTCACCGCCGGTTTGTGGCCACCTCACTATAAACTTTATAATGGTCAAAAAACTTAATCCATATAATAGAGGAGGTGGTGTCTAGCATTGATTGGCAGGCCTTCATTTCTCGTGTATGCATGTGCGATGTTACATGTTCAGTTTCAGTTCATGCGACTTTTAGTTTAAATTCAGTGATTTGGATGTTCGGAAGTGTGTTTTCTTCCTTTATTTTCAGTGCACATGGCTCGATCAGTTTATAGATAAAGATAAGCTAGTTTTTGTGTAAGTTTTTTAAATTAGTTTAAGCTGCATAATAAAAAAAATGCCTAAACGTAAATGTGTTTTCAAAGAAGACTTCCAGAAAGAATGTAGTTTTATAAAAAAGGGAAGACAAGAAAATGAGGCTGAATGTGCTCATGTTTTATCAACTCCAGTGGGAGATGTGATATCAAAGATCACGTTAATTTGAAAAAACAAGCAATGAAATTTTAAGCAACTGCATCATCATCTAAATTGGAACACTTTTTTATCAAATAAAATTCAAATGAACATGACAAGGTTGCCATGGCTGAACGTACGATGGTGTATCATTTAATTAAACATCATCAGTCATTTAGAAGTGCTGAGTACTCCTCAAGCCTTTTCGGTCAACTTTTTGATGACTCAAAAATCGCACAAAATTTTTCTAGTGCACGAATGAAAACAATTGCACTAATAAAGAATATACTGGCTCCTTATTCACTTAATGAAGTTTTAAAAGATGTCAGTAGTACTGAATTCTTTGGAATTTCCATCTAAGCAATCATAAATTGGAGGAAGTATTTCCATTGTTATTGCATTATTTCAATGAGAAAAATGGTATGCGAGTTAAGCTTCTTAAAATGAACTGTTTATCCAATGAGACATCAGAAACTATCGCCAACTACATCCTTACTTCTCTGAAGGAAAATAATAACTCTAAAAGAAAAGTGTATTGCGTTTGGTGCTGACAATATGAATGTTAATTTTGGAGGGATCAACAGAAGAGGCCAATGCAACGTATTTTCTCGACTCCAAAATTTAGTTAATTCCAATATCAAAGATGTTGGATGTATAGCCCACATATTTCATAATTCTGCTCAATCGGGAGCAGGAAGACTAGCCGTTGATGTGGAATTGGCAGTAATAAAAATATTTTTTTACTTTCACACTTACTCTGTTTGAACAGAACGTTTAAAGGAATTTTGTGCTACTGTTGATATAGAGTATAAAAAAATTACTCTTTCACTCTAAAACTCGCTGGTTGTCATTATTTCCTGCCACTGAACGCATTTTAAAAATTTTTGAAGGTTTAAAATCTTTTTTTTTTTTATCGAAGGAAAAGCCTCCCTTTTTTATTGAGAAATTTTTTAATCATCCATTGGGAGAAGCATATTTGTGGACTGCCCACAGCTTTCTCAGTTTCTTCAATAACCAAATACTAAAAATTGAAAAAGCAAACATAACTATTTTAGAGATTAAAATAATTGTTGAAGAAATGATTGACATGTTAGATAATAGAATATCTGATCAATTTCTGCCATTTGAGGCTAAAAAAATTATTCAGTGTGATATAGAAACCCAAAAAGTTCATAAGTTTAAAAATGAAATCATAGATTTTTATTCGATGGCTAAAAATTATTTAGAAAATTGGTCGAAACCCCTAGAACAATTCGAGTTCTTAAACTGGATGCTAATGAAAAACATTCAGAAATGGGAGGATATAGCAAATTCTCGGGAATCATTTGAAAAAATTGAAATTAAGTTTGATGAAAATTTATTATATGATCAGTTTGGAGTTTAAAAAAAAATTGCCATAAATGAAATCGAAAATAATAAAGAATGGAATACATTGAGGTTGTGATGAAAAATGGACAACATTACTTAAAAAAATAGAATACCTTGAACAAAAGAGTGAGTTTACTAGATTATGTTAATATTTATTTGCAATTTCCGGGTCACAATGCCAGCTGCGAGCGAATATTTTCTTTAATGGAAATACAATGGACTGGTGAGCGTAATAGGTTAGAGATAAGTACAGTTAATGCAATTATTACCTGTGTTTTTAATTAGAGGGACTTAAACAGCACAGATTTTAAGAATAAAATTAAAAATAACAAAGATCTGTTAAATGCCGTGAAGAGTTCTGCTAAATATATTAATAAAAAATAGTTTTCATATTTATTGCATAAATTTTGTTCAAATTTAAGAACTGTATTCTTAAATTTTGTATTCTTTAAACTGTATTCTTAAATTTTGAAAATGTAGAATTAACAAAATTGACTTTTTTTTGAAAAAAAAAAAGAAAAAAAAAGTATTTTATTAAAAACAAACTTTTGCACATTTTTTTTTAATGGGGGGATGGGGAGATTACTCTCCATTCGCTTCCATTCCTTCTGAAAGTGCTATCAGAGTCTGCATGTCTGAATTTAAGAGAGGACTGTCACAACAAGACAAACTGTTATTAACCTGAAAGGGAATGAAGTTCCTAAAAAATGTTTTAGCGGTATTTCTAATAAATCAGCCACTTGAGTGTAAAATTGGTTAATTATAAAGACAAATATCATAGTACCATGCACCTATGTAATAAATATTGAAGTACAGAATTTCATTAAGAAAAATAAAAGTAATTAAACACAGTACTAATATAAAAAATAATCATCTGCAGAGTCAGCATGTGCGTGGTGTTTGTTTGTTTGTTATTTGGTTTTTAGGAGCATTAGTAACTAAGGCTATATTGCTCTGGGGACATTCGGTGGTCATTCTCTGACCTTTCCGCATCCTTCCTATTTGGTGATCACGGGCTCGAACCCCGGTCTAATCGACACCTCCGTAGCCAGGTGGGCAGGAGCAGCAGTGCGTAGCACACGCTTCTTGATTAGACCGGAGTTCGAGCCTTTGAGCCCATGACCACCAAATACGGAGGATGCGGAGAGGTCATGGAATGACCACCGCATATCCCCGCAGCAATATGGCCTTAGTTGCTAATGCTCCTAAAAATCAAATAATAACAACAACAATCCGGTCTAATCAAGAAGCGTGTGCTACGCACTGCTGCTCCTGCCCACCTGACTATGGAGGCACCACATGTGCGTGCATGCAAACACATAAAAATCACTGAAATTAAATCCACAGCTTGAATGAGCCAAAATTCTCTGTAGCTCTAGCCATGTTTACCCACACTTAAGTTTAGCCAGACTGCTTGGTTCCTCGTGCTACAACTACTGTATTATTATTACAGGTAGTTTCCAACTTTACGAGTTAATTCGTTTCTAGTGCACAATCGTAAAGCGAAAACTCATAAAGCGGGAATTTGTTTCCCATAGACATAATGTTAAAAATAGGGGTTACGTTCTCAACAAAGAAATTAGTTAGCTAATTAGTTTATGTTTAAACAATGATTGATTTATCCAAAGAAATGAAAATGTAGCCTGTAAAATCAAGCAAATTATAATAATAAAGAAATTATTTATGACTTACAAATGTTAAAGAATGTTTATTCTTCATCAACTAAACGAACACTTGTTGATCACTCATCAACAAGTGTTCGTTTGGCTCAGCACTCGGTTTGTTGCACAAGGAGTCGTCTTCTTCAGAAATGCTTCAAGAGGTGCTTGTTTCCAAGATAATCTTCTCTTTTCTTTATAACTTTCAATAGCGTGCATAAGCATTTTTTAACGGAATGCACAAATTGTTAATTAACATGATTTATGCAGAGTAACAAGTTTACGAAGCTTAAAAAAACGGAATGAAGAGAAGATTCTGAAAATTTATTTATGTTTTTTATATGATTAAAGATTTCAGTAAAGGGAAAACTCATTTCACCATAATAACGTAAAAAACCACACAATTCCAGCTATCGGTATTTTTGCAAATGCAATAACATGGAGTTTACTACCTGTTTATATTTGCTTGCGGTAATAGAAAAGCCAAATAAACCAGAAAGTGTCAATTGTTTTTGTTTTACGGTTGTGACCCCCAGAAATGCGTTTTAGAAAAATATCACAAAGCCGTTCAGAATTGATTCTTATAACGTAACATATGATAATGATGAAAGTGTAGTGTGTTTTAATGATTTTAATTGGTAACTAATACAGTTTACACTATAAAAAGAACCTTTTAGAGAGTTATATAGCAAAAATTTCAACTCCCGAGGTCGTGGAACGAATTACCAAAAAACAGTGTGTTATTGGATTCACATTACGATATTTTCACAATACGATGGTGTCTCTGGAACAGAATAATATCGTAAAGTGGGGTATGCTGTATTGTATAGCTATGCACATGGTTTTAAATGCAGTATTTATGAATTTTCAAAATTCATTTTTTTGCATTTAATGTTCATATTTTCGATTTTATTGATACTTGAAAAAAAAAAAAACCACTTCGTAAACCCAGGAACTCGTAAAGCGGGAACTGCTTGTATTTCACTTTCTTTAGATAAAATCAGTTTATATTCATTTCAGAAACACATCAATTATGTTTTTAAGTTAAAAGCAAAATCAATTTTACAATTTCTAAATTTAAATTCAGAAAACTTTAAATTTAAATGGTAATATTTAGGACAGTTCTATTATCAAACTCAGAATTTCAGCCCAGATATAACAAAAAAGGTCCAGATAACAAACAGCCTAAACCTAAAAGTAAGTGGGGCAGACACCAGTGCTTTTTAACTGAAATACCCTGTATACTGTATATTTCAATGCAAATGTGAAAAATACATTTTAATCCTATAGTTAACATCCATATATCAGAATAGCCCTAGTTAATATTATAGTGAATGATAATATTTCATATTAGATAGTAATATTCAACTGAAGGATAAATATTACCATCCGATATTGGATAGCAATGTATTATATAATCTGTCTTGTATCACTATCCTATATCCTAATATTGGATAGTGCAGGACAAATTATCACTATCCTATATCCTAATATTGGATGCAGGACAAATTATATAATATATCGCTATATTATATCCGATGGTAATATTCATCCTTCAGTTGAATATTACTTTCTAATGTATCACTATCCTAATATAGGATATTAGGAGCAGCACAAAAATTTGAAATAATTATAATTCTAAAGTTTTTTTTTTTTTTTTTAATGAAAACCCCAAACCTATAATACTTAGTTGAAAGCTGAGAAGACAAAAGATATTTGTTAACATTAGACTAATTCTTGTAGATCATATTTTCAGGAAATATAGGGCGTCCCAAAAGTCACTGCGTATTTTGGTGAAATCCGGTGAATTTGAGACGAATAATTTAACAGCATGATCACAGTTTATTTTTATACAATATCCAAGTTTGAAACAGAAAAAAAAAAAAATTAGATACAAAAGTCAAGAATTTAATTATTGCTTTCCACACGTGCCCCATCAGTGTGTCCCTGCAAATTTCAAATTGCTCAGCCGCACTGTGGAACACATTTGCAAAAATTTCAGGGGTAATGTCCTGTACTGCCTCCCGAATGCATTGTCTAAGAAAAGGTAAATCTTGAATCTTCTTGAGATAAACCTTTGATTTTATGAAACCCCAATCAAAAAAATCCAAGAGAGTTAAATCCGAAGAATGCACCACCCAAGGTCTAGGTCCTTCATGCCCGATCCACTGATTTGGAAAGCTCCTGTTGCGGTATTCCTGGACAGTTTGAGCGTAATGACATGGTGCCCCATCCTGCTGAAACACTACACTTCAAATAACACCATCAAGAAGTTGGGGTTTAAGAAACTGCTGAAGCATATCAAGGTACACAGTTCCTGTGACTGTTGCTTCTGAAAAAAAGTCCATAAATTTTTGACTTTGTCATCCCAAGCCATATTTACTTTAGGGGTCTGTTTTTTGCCATTCTGTGTGAACACAGATGGTTTTTGGGAAGCCCAGATACGACAATTGTGGCAATTGATTTTACCACAAGTGTGAAAAGTCGCCTCATCACTGAACAAGGTGTGGTCCATTAAGCTGTTATTTTAGATTTGATTGGCAAGTTCTGCACACATTGTTGCTTGACTTGGAAAATCTTCATGCAGGTCATACAATAGTTGGATGGTAGGGCTTTTTCATCAGTGTCGAACGCAAAATTCTGTGAACTGATGTCTTGCGTATGTTCAGTCTTCGAGATTCCTCCCTAACTGATAATTTTGGGTCCTCTCTGAACGTTTCTTGAATTGATTCAATACTTTCACGTGCTGTCCTTGGGCATCCACATCTCTCCTTGTCACACACACAGACACAGTTCTTTTAAACTTATTCACCAGTGCATGAATCGCATTGTCTGTAGGAGTGGGACTATGAAACCTTGAAAATCTTTCCTTAATTTCACAAAACTTCATTCCTTTGATCTGGGATATTACAACAAAAATTCATCATGAATTATGGGTTTGAAAAGAAAACATTAAAAAATTAATAAAAATTATAACATTACTTATGTAAAAAAGAATAAATATACTTGTGGTAATGAAATTTATTTTAAAATCACACTGTTTCACCAAAATATACAGTGACTTTTGGGAAACCTGTACATGGAGAGGAAGGCTGTTCTAGAAAACAAAAGTGGAAAGGACAACTGAGGAAGAATAAATGGTTTTATGAGTTTGAAGTTAAGACAGTGAATGAATACTGACTGTTTGCAGCAGGTGCGTACTGGTTTGGAAAAGAGTGGGGGAATTACAGATGTCAATTGAGAAGAATCTATAGGTTCCCATGGAAGTATCTATAGAAAAGGAGAAATCTATATGAAGAAATCTTCATATAGATACATCCCATGGAAGTATCTATATGAAGCAGAAATTAAACACCTATGAGCCAGAGAGCAGAGGGACTTTGTAAGAGATGGATCACTGTCCCAGATGCAAGAATAGTGTTCCATGGCAAAGCAGATTTGAGATTTGTACAGAGTGAGTAGTTGTTTTGAAGAATTGTAATGTCGGTGGAGATGGAAAAAGAAAAACCTATTTTTTTTATGCAGAGGAAGCAATATTTGTGATATGCCTATGCCAAGAAAAACAGGATAATTATGTCAGGGTGATCCCTAATAGAGACGTGACCTTGTCTAGAAATCTGAATGCAATCGAATGAGCATAGGAGTAGTAGACTCCTTTTGTGAGAAATAAGGCAGGACTGAAGTTAACTAAATTTTCTCTGCACAACTGGGAGATCTAATCCTTGAAGAAGTTAGAAGATGGAGAGCCAGCTACCAGATTAGAGGGGTTAGAGAGAAAACTAGATATCCACTTGAGGGGGGAAACAGTTAGCAATCCATAAAATAGGAGCTTGTTTAGAAGACCTTTATGCCAAACATGATCAAAAGCCTTAGAACGTGGAATAAGCCAGTGGATTGATACTGAAAGCATCTATATTGGCAATCAAGGATCAGATGAAAGATTTCAAGGTAGCTTAAGAGTTGGATAATTTTAGAATTGGTTGGCTATGAGCAAATTTTTTTTATGCAGAGGAAGAGCAGACAGAAAAACCAGTGGAATAAGAAAGTATACCAAGGCAATATAGAAAAGGAGCAAGCTCAGGAACACAGGTTTTGAGAACAAGTTGGAAGATGTCATCAGGACCTGGAGCTTTTTTTAGCATCATGATTGTTTGGAACTTCCAACATTCTTCTACTGAAAGAGCACAAGAGGCATTGGCTGGAGTGTACTGGGTATGATAGGAGGTGGTTTACCAAGATCATCAATACTGGAACTCCCCAACTTATATAATACTCGACTTATGCAAATTTGACTTTATGTAAGTTTTTGTGGGCTGGTGCAAACTGAAAAAATACATGGAAACGTATTTTGCACCTGTAGGGATAAATGGAGGTATTGTGAAAATATAGCAATGTAAACCCAATACACTTTTTTTTTTTTTTTGTAATTCGTTCGAAGTCCTTGGAAGTTGAAAAATTCGCTATATTACTAAGTTATTTATCTCTCTAAAAGGATATTTTTATAATGAAAATTGCGCTACACTTTCATCATTATCATATATTCCATTATAAGAATCAATTTTGAATGCTTTTGTGATATTTTTCTAAAACACATTTCTGGAGGTCACGACCATAAAACAATTTGACTTTCAGTTTATTGCGCTTTTCTGTTAGCGCAATATATTATAAACAGGTAGTAAACTCGATTTTACTGCATTTTAAATAATACCGATAGCTGGAATTGTGCGGGTTTTTACATTACAGTATTACGGTGAAATGAGTTCCCCTTCACTGAAATCTTCACTCATATAAAAAACATAAATAAATTTTCAGACTCTTCTCTTTATTCCTATTTACTTATTACAATGGTGAAGGGAAAGGGACCAACGGAAAGTGCAAGTGGTGGCAGCGTTAGGAAATGAAACAAAATTGATTTAGAAATGAAGATGAAAATGATTACGAAGCAGGACAGTTTGTCACCTATTTCACGGGAATTAGGTCTTGCTGCTTCAATAGAGAATACTATTTTAAAGGACAGTGCACGTATAAAAGAACAGGTTAAAGGATCAATGCACTTAAGATCAACAGTGATCACAAAACAGCATTCATGTGCTATATTGAAGATGGAACAGCTATTAATAATATGGATGGAAAATCAGATTCAGAAGCGAGTGCCCCTGAGTCTAATGACCATTCAAGCAAAAGCAACAAGTATTTATGACGATATTAAGGATAAGTAAGGTCAACCCCAAGCCAAGTTTGTGGCAAGCAACGGGTGATTTAATAGGTTCAAGCATCCTGCTGGTTTCCACAATGTTAAAGTTTCCATAGTGTTAAAGTATTATTAATGGAAAATTGCCAATGCCGATTCTACAGCTGCAGAGAAATTTTGTAATGTGTTGGAAAAAATTATTGATGAAGGCGGCTATTCAACGCAGCAAATTTTTAACATTGACGAGACTGCTCTGTATTCGAAAAAAATGCAGGATCGAACATACATTGCCAAAGAGGAAAAGACAATGCCAGGATTCAAGGATTCGAAAGATAGGACCATGCTCTTGCTTGGGACTGATGCAGTGGGAGATTACAGATTAAAACCACTGCTTGTGTACAATTCTAGAAATCATCGTGCATTTAAGAGCATAAATAAAGCCACCCTACCCGTGCATTTCAGATCGAACCAGAGAGCATGGATAACAATATCTCTCTTTGAGGACTCATTTAAATGCTGATTCGTTCCCAAGGTTGAAAAATATTGTGAAGACAATGACGTTCCTTTCATGATTTTGCTTCTGGACACCCTAGGCATTTAGATGATTTCAATTAGAATGTGAGAGTCATATTTCTACCTCCAAACATGACTTCACTCATCCAACTTATGGATTAGAGTGTTATTTAAAATTTAAAAGCACACTATTTACGCACAACATTTTCTCAGGCATTGTCTGCAGTAGACAGTAAGAAAAATTTTACGTTAAGAGACTTTTGGAAATCTTACAATATTTACCACACCATCTTAAACATTAATAGGGCCTGGGAGGAAATCACCAAAAGTTTTTTAAATGGCACATGGAAAAAAATATGCCCATGGCATGTAAAAGGCTTCGAAGGATTTGAAAAAGATGAGTTATATGAAGAGGTTATAGATAAGATTGTAAAGGTTGAAGAGCTACTTCAGCTGGGCTTGATGCCAAAGACATGGAGGAGGTAATAGAGGACGAAGAGAAGGAATTATCTAACGAAGAACTCATTGACTTGCAGGCAGAAATAGTGAAAGAAGAAAATTCTGACAAAGCTCAAGATGAACCAAATGAGGAGCTGAGATGCTTCATCACCAGAGAGATGGCAATGGCATTTCGTGAAATTGCATTGGATATGGTAAGGTATGAGAAGATGGATCCTAACAGCGAACGATTCTTAAAAGTTAACAGAGGGGAGAATGATATGCTTGCTTGCTACAAGGAAATCTGTGATGAAAAGAAAAAAGCCACCATACAGTCATCCATTAATATGTTCTTTCGTAAGGGTGAGCAGCTGACACCTTCTAAATCTCCACAGGCCTTAACCTTGTCAGCGTTGTACTTATCAGCTGAAGACGTCGATTCCGGCAACGATGCTCAAGAGGTAAAACTTACTGACTCTATGCCTGTCTCCTCTCCTTTTTTGTAATTTTATAATTTTGAAATTTTTTTAAATTGCACTCTTTTGTAATTTTTCCCACGCATGAGATAAAAAATTGAATAAATACAATAAATAATTCTATTTACATGTTCATCGAACATTTCTTTTTTGATTCAATCAATTCAGCGAGCACAGTTGCGAGTGCTTCACAAGCATGGGGAAATTCCGACTTACGTAGAGTTTTGCAGAATGCAACCCTTACTTAAATTGGGGAGTGGCTGTACAAGAGCTAGAAGAAAAATAGAATGCTAGTAAGTTGGCTTTATCTTTAGCTGGGGATGAAACAGAACAATTGAGTTGTAACAGAGGTGGAAGTATTAATGGATAGAAGTCATGGCCAAGAGACAAAAACACTTGACTACTGTTTGGGTAAGAAACAAGTTTTCTACTCTTAGCCTGTTCAAATTTGAGTGTGGACAGACTGGTAATTATTTTACATTTGCTGCAAGCTTTAGCACAGGCATAAAATGAAGATGGAGATTTCAACATAAGCCATTTGTAATATGCAACACCATTAACTTGAACAGCCTTAGTGTATTTACTGAAAAATGCAAGGTTTAGATAAGGTTCAAGATTTTAGGGTGTAATGATTAGCATTAGCATTTGCAGAGGCATATGACGCAAGAAAGCAAACTTATGCAGCATTAGCCAAAAAAAAAAAAAAAAACCTCCTCCAATTTCACCCCTCTGTTCGTACCAAGTACCTGTCCAGCTCAGCCTTAAATTTATTTAAGATATCAACTTCCACAATAAAGGATGGAAGTCTGTACCACCAACCAACCACCCGCTGGCTAAACTTCCGCACATCTATTCAACATCTATCTTTCATCAATTTGAATTTATGCCCTCTCAAATGATTATTCTGAGTAAGAGGAAGAATTCCATCAGCATTGAGCATGTTCAAACCATTCCAGGCTTTATACACCTCAATCAGATCAACTCGCAGGTGGCTAGTCTCCAGACACTGTAATTTGCAAAATTTAAGCCTTTCTTCGTAAGAGCAACCCTTTGTTCCGTTCATTAATCTTGTTGCCCTTCTCTCTACTCGTTCCAACAGCTCTACATCCTTCTTAAAATGAGGCCTCCAGACCTATGTACAGTACTCAAAATGTGGCCTGAGACCATCACTTTATACAAGGGGATAATCACCTCCTTATCCCTGCTAGAAAAATTCCTGTATATCATTGACAAGACACTATGAGCTACTCTTGCAGACCATCTGCACTGCTCAGAAAACTTAATATCTGCCAGCACAATTACCCCAGGTCCTTTTTGTTCTCTACCACTGTCAGTGTAGTACCACAGAGTTGATACGTTACTCTGGGGCTACTGCTTCACATGTGTAGTACTTTACATTTGTCAATGTTAAACTTCATTTGTCACCTCTCAGCCCATCTGCTCAACTTTTCTAGATCCTGTTGCAGCATCACACTGTCACGTGTCATTAACAACTCTTCCAACCTTAGTATCATCTGCAAACTTGGACATTAAAATTGATATACCATCATCAATATCATTTATAAACACAGAAAACAACAATGGACCCAATACTGAACCCTGAGGGACTCCACTAAGAACATTAGTCCACGATGAGCAGTGTCCATTGATTACCACTCTCTGGTCTTCTCCCACTCAACCATCCCTTTATCCATAGCAGCAATTTGCCTCCAATGCCACACTGCTCCAACTTGTGCAGCAGTCTTCCATGTGCAACAGTATCAAAAGCCTTTCTAAGATCCAAATATATGATATCAAAGTTATTCCCGGCATCCAGTTCCTTTCTGACCACATCATAGTATCCAATCAAATTGGTCAGGCAAGACTGTCCCTTAACCAAACCATGCTGTGTCCGAGCTATAATTGAAGTCTTGTCTAGATGATCCTGCAGTGCTTCTTTAACAAGTACCTCCATTAATTTTCCTGGAAAAGAAGTTAAACTAACAGGTCTATAATTACTTGTGTTGCCCTTTGATCCTCCTTTGTGAATTGGGGGTCACATCTGTACAACTCCAGTCCATGGGTAACTCCCCTGAGTACAAAGAAGCTCTCATAATTATGGCTAAGGGTTTGCTTACTTCCTTTGCTGCCTCCTTTAATATAACTGGATAGATCCCGTCCACCCTGGGTGCCTTATTTACGTTTATCTTCAACAATTTCTCCTCCACTTTCCTCTCAGTTATTACAAAATCATCCAGCTCACTGCCAGAGTTTAACTCACCTCTGGCATTTCCCTCCCTGAATAACTCCTCATGGGTGAATGTAGATGCAAAATACTCATTTAGTTTGTTAGCCACCTGAGCAGGATCATCAACAGTTGAACCATCAACTGTTGGTTCAGTTGGACAAATCTGATTCATCACTTTCCTTCTAGAGTTTACATAGGTAAAGAATTTGTTGTTTTTCTTTGCATCCTTTGCCAAGGATTTCTCATAATATGCCTTTGTCTGCCTAATCTGCTTTGTGACTTGGTTACAGACCAGCTTATATCTATTATAGGCTTCCATGTCACCCATTAATTTATATGTATCCCATGCATTTTTCTTCTCTGCCATGTCTCATTAGTTCATCTGACATCCATTTAGACCTAAACCTTGAACAATATTTCTTAGTTGGTATGTAAAGCCTAGTAGCGTCCAAGATAAGTTCTTTGAATGCTTCCCATTTTGAATTTGCTGTTGGTAACATCATCAGTTGTTCCCACCATATAGAATTTAAATACTGTTTCAGACCACCGTAATCACCTTTACGAAAGCAAAAGCCCTTCCCTTACCCCTGATGGTAGTTACCTCTTTGAGTAAATCCCACTTCAGCACACTGTGATCACTGCCTCCTAGTGGTTTCTTTTTCTGCAGATTCTTAATGCATGAAGAATCACTACTGATAAACAGATCAAGAGTATTAGTCCCACTAGTTGCTCCACGAACATGCTGATGTAGAAAACAATCATCCAATAAATCCACAAAAGCCTTACTAGTGTGTGAGTGACCAACCCATAAATTCCAGTCAATATCTGGAAAATTAAAATTCCCTATTATAAGACTCTCTGATTTACTGGCCCACTCTATTTCCCTGTACAGTTCCTTATTATACTCATCAGAGTCATTAGGCCTATAAAACACTCCTACTCTCAATTCTGATCTCTGAATGCTTACGTCACACCAAACTGACTCGACACTGCACTGTGCAGCGATGTCGACTGGCTTCACTTCTTTGGATTTTATGTGTTTCTTAGCTAATAGTATAACCCCTCCTACCTTCCTATCTTGTCAATCCTTCCTGTACAAATTGTACTCCCCAAATTCCAGTTCTGCATTCCTTATATCTGTGCGACATCACGTCTCTGATATCCCAACAATATCTGCCTTTGATGTTCTGAGCAATACCTCAAATTCATCAAGTTTATTTACCAAATTCCTAGCATTGGTGTACATGCAAGTATACATTCACCTGTTCTTATTCTTAGCTACCCTAACGCAACCCATGTGTTTACTTGTACTGCAATGACTCCCAGCAGGCTCTGAAATACCATGCATCTTGTTTTCCAGGCTGCTGCTCATTCCAATAGAAGCAGTGCAAGAAGCACTTTCACCTCTGCCAGTGGCTACTGTTAATCTATTAGTCCTTGTATCCTCCCCAAGCTAGCAGTTTTCCGACCCCCCTAACACTGCCTCGATAGCATCAGCAAATATTCTTGCACCCTTTCTATTTAAGGGTATCCCATCCCTATAGAAGCAGTCTCTCCTGTTAACAAGTAACATTACTTAGCATTTCATCCCTACAAGAATAATTTCACTGACATGATCTGAGCAAATATTTGGATTAGAGGATTTCAATATATAATAAAACCAAGGAAAAGAAGAATAGAAATCATGGTGATAATTTCCAATTGCATTCTTGTAATGCACAACAACAACATGAAGCTAATAATGGACACAAAAGAGAGATACTTCATTGGAGAACAGACCATCACCAAGTTGTGATATGAATTGTCTTGAGGATCACTAAAGTTGCCCCTGTACACTGAAAGGCCAGAATTCATGGGATACTTGGTTCCTAGGCAATGCGACACTGTCCCCCTTCTCGCTAGTGGTTTTGGTTTTTTTTTTTAGGAGCATTAGCAACTAAGGTCATATTGCTCCGGGATATGCAGTGGTCATTCCCTGACCTTTCCACATCCTCCGTATTTGGTGGTGACGGGCTCGAACCCCGGTCTAATCAAGAAGCGTGTGCTATGCACTGCTGCTCCTTCCCACCTGGCTACCGAGGCGCCCTCTCACTAGTGGACAAAAACTTGGCAGGTATATAGGTACACTGCATTCATGTAGAAGGTAGTTCAATGTCAGTATGGATAAATGCCATGAGTTAACAGACTTTGAAAGAGGGATGATATCGGGTGCCTGTTGCATGGGTCACTCTCTCTCAGAGATGGTACAGAAATTGCACTATCCCATTTTGACACTATCAAGAGTGTGTTAGGAAAACGTGATTTCTGGAATAACATCTCATCGTGGACAGTTCTGTGGGCAGAGAAAGCTGGGGGATGAACGTGGCCATTGACGTTTATCTATCTGTCATTGTTTCTGCCAACTGGAGAGCAATGGTGGCATAAATCACCAACTTCAATGAGGGAGATGCCAGAAATGTCTCCACCAAGACCATCAGGCGATCATTATCTGCAATAGATTATGGGAGCTGCTGACTGAGCAGAGTCCCATTGCTAACACCATGACACAGGACTCTACGCTTATACTGGACAAAAGAACATCAGCACCGGACCTTGGATAATCGAGGACAGGTCTGATGGGTCCCACTTCTAGTTATTTTGAGACAACGGGAGGGTGCGCATTTGGCGGAAACTGCACGAAGCTATGCACCTGTCATTTCAACAAGGAACTGCGCAAGCAGGTGGACAGTCGGTAATGGGCTGGGGCATGTTAAACTGGCACATGTTGGGACATGTCTGGTATGTCTAGCCACATCTCTGAATGGTCCAGGTTACACGTCCATCCCTTCATGGTTATCGTGCACCCACAGGGCAATGGACTCTTCAAGCAGGACAATGAACCTCCCCACAGAGCTGTGGTGACTACATGGTTCGAAGAACATTCTGCAGATTTTACCACCATGGAATGGCCTCCATGTTCACTGGACTTTACAAACCATGTGGAGATTAGGATTGTCTGATATCTTTGGGATGCTGTGGAAAGATCTTTTCAAGCTATGGATTATTATCCGGGCAAAAGATGGGCCTCCCCATTACAAGGTTGGTCCTTGAGGTTGTCACAGACATTCTCTCAGATATGCCAGACAAGCTGTACTTGCTACCTGGGAGTCTAAAATGCTGATGGAACTGACTTTCGGGTGACACTCAAGTCAAGTAGACCCAATTTCAGCAAAGTCCGGATGGTCTGTGACATCCAAATCCTCTGCTTGCGCCTTCACGATGGTGGGACTGTTAGTAATTCTGGGTATAACCTCCATGCACAAGCACATGGTGGGTGACCACCCAGGTGTGAACCAATATAAGCAGGGGTCGCGGTGTGGCACCCACACCACATGTAGGAATTCCGCCCCTCTGTATTACCAGGCAGTACATGACTCTCATCAATTGGCGCAATACCACCACTTTGCTTATTGGAGGCTTGAAGTGGTGGAACAAATGTTTAGTCTCCAGAGGTAAGTTCCAGTCAACCCTTCCACATCTTCCATGATGTGGTATGATTGATAACTTTTGAGGTTATGATGAACATCGTGACGAGATACAATCTTCCTTACATTTCAAGAGTACAGCTCTAAAACGGCGTTTGTAGGCCAGCCGCTAGTTAGTCCACCAGACCGAACCTATTGGTAACTTTCTAGGAGGCTTCCAGATCAGCTACTGTATAATCTTGCTACCTCTACTCTGCCAGATAGTGACTGGAGGGAGTCCGAGTAGTGTGTATGTGGGGGGGGGGGAGGAATTGTCGAGGAGGCCACATTATGTCAAGGATCTGGGTATATTCTTACCATGTGCACGTCATATCCAAAAATTTCATTATTTCATACAGCATGTTCCACCCACTTTTTCTTACTATTGAATACACCATGAATTGTAAAACTAATAGAATAAGCTTAGCTGCAAAAATATCTAAACCTCAAAAACACTTCATAATTCATTTCACAAATATACGTGGTCTCAATTCTAATCTCAACGATGTCCATTTCCACTTGCAGTCTGCCAAACCCCATGTACTTTTTCTGACAGAATCTCAGTTATCGATTGATTCAACTACTGCTCATCTCAGTTGCCCATATTATTCGCTGTACGATTCCTTTCGCCTCAAAGGTGGTACTTGTGCATATGTCCATTCCGATATTCCCTGTCAGAGACTTGGTAATTTGGAATCTCCTATTTTCGATCTTCTCTGGCTTAAAATCTCTCTACCTCATTGTGTCAAATTCATCTGTTGTCTCTACCGTTCTCCCAACTCCACTAATCACTTGGAGCTCTCTGACTTCCTCTCTTTGCAACTTGACTTTCTCCAGTCCAACTTTCCTAACAGTGAGGTAACTTTCCTTGGGGATTTTAATGTTCACAACTCCAGCTGGCTTCCGTTTTCTAGTCACACCGACCCAGCTGGTCGAGATGCTGAGGCTTTTGCAATTACTAATGATCTTGCACAGATTGTTCATTTACCCACAAGAATACCGGACAATCCTAATCATACAGCCAATATGCTTGATCTTTTTCTCACAAACAACCCTTCTAAGTACATGGTCAAAGTGAGAGGTCCTTTAGGCACTTCAAATCACAACTTGGTGATTGTCTCTTCTCCAATGAAGCCTTTATCTCATGGCTATTCCCAACCTCGTATTGTTTGGCATTACAAGAATGCAAAATGGGATGATCTGCGAGATTTCTTTTCTTTTATTCCTTGGTTGGATTACTGTTTCAAAACTTCTGATGTCAACGTTTCCTTATACAGCAGGCCCCTGTTATAACGCGGTTCGCTTTACGCTGATTCGCTATAATGCTGTTCTTATATTATAACCCGTATCTGACCATAATGCTGAAATAGATCACTATAATGCTCTTTTACAGATTGCATTTTTGGCTTATTTAATGAAATCGTTTCATTTGATGGAGTCGATAGCTTGAAAATGAATATAAAAATACGGTTAAAACGTTTCCCATGCCGGCCTGAGAAATATTCCCACGCTCAGTGAAATTCTCTCCTGCGCTAATTTAATTGCAGTACAGTGACTTGTTACGTAGTTTGGAGATCAACGTTTTAATAAATGATCACGTATATTGCTTGTAATATTTGCGTTATATGCATTTATCCTAAGTCTAGTGATCACTCAGTACCGTATTAGACATCGTGTGAAACGGACAGTTTACTTGAACATTGTATCATAATTAATGCAACCAACGCAGTTACATTTTCGAAGAGTTAATAATGGCCGATAAGAATGAAAAAGCAACAACATCTGAGTGCAATACGATAAATGTAAGGAAAAAGACTGAATTTGAAAATCAAATTAGACGTTTTGAAGAGAATCGATTCCAGTCAAAGACAAGCGGATGTGTGCCAAAATTTAGGACTTGCAAGTTTAACTGTAAGAACAATTATAAAAAAAAAATAAAGAATTAATTTTAGCAGTGGGAAAGATAGCTGTTCCACTGCAAGCAACTAGGGCTAGGCCGGCTATTAGGATTGAAATGGAAAGACTAACTAATTTTATTGAAGATAATATTCAATGCAGAATTCAGTTAAGTTAAATATTATAAATAATAAGAGAGAGAGAGAGAGATTAGCCTATATGATGATCTGAAGAAAACTCACCTAAAAAAAAAAAAAAAAAAAAAAAAATTGGAACCATTTAAAACTAGTAAGGGCTGGCTGAATAGATTTAAAATCCAGGGAGAAGCTGCAAGTGCAGATCAAGGAGCCGAAACTTTCAAAAAAGAACTTGTTAAAATTATTTAAGAGGGATATTGTGTGTTATACTTCTCAACAAGTTTATAACATATGAAGCAGGACTTTTGTGGAAATGAATGCCTAAAAGAAGTTTCATATTGAAAGAAGAAAAAAAAAAACATGCCAGGTTTCAAAGCGGCGAAGGATCGGTTGACTTTATTGTTGGGTGGTAATTAAACTGCGGGGAATTTAAAATTAATACCCCTTTTAGTTTATTTGGAAGAGGGCCAAAGTTCAACCCAAAATCGACACATTTTTCATAATTAAATTCGTCAATTAAATTAAATCCATTTAGATCAATTAAATTCATCATTTTAATTGGAATTTTAAGTTTAATTTTGATATGTAATTAGTTACCATATAATTATATATGTATGTAATGCAGAATATTTTATATGTACAAATATTTGAATATTAAATATTTCGACCGACATTTGTGCATCTTTTCACTACTGTTTATTATTGATTAGAAAATATCCCATGGCACCAACTGCAATGCACAAATACATATGTTACCTTATGGGAATGTGGCGCTCCCTTAGTGCGGATTCACTTAGCACTCTGTTTTTCTGGAATGCATTATCAGCGTTAAGCGGGGGTCACCTGTATCTTGTCAGCGAAATTATTCTTGCAGGAATGGAATCCTTTATCCCACACTCCACTTTAAAATCTCATCCTTTATCTAAACCTTGGTTTTCCAATAAATGTGCTAAGGCTGTTCAAGAGTAGAACGTTGCATATCGTAATTGGCTTGTTTCTAATTCTTCAATTTCATTTTCTGCCTACACCAAAGCTTGCAACAATTGCAAAGCAGTTATTAATCAGTCCAAACTAGAGTTTGAACAGGCTAAGAGTAGAAAACTTGCTTCTTGCCCAAATGGTAGCCGAGCATTCTGGTCTCTTGCCAAAGCTATTGGCCGCAAATTTTGCCCATCTCCTCCTACCTCTGTCCAAACCAGATGGTTCTATTGTCACTTCGACCAAGGATAAAGCTGACCTGCTAGCATCCCATTTTTCTTCCAACTCGTGTATTAATGATCTTGGTAAAACACCTCCCACCAATTCCAACACGCTCCATTCAATGCCTCCTATGGTCTTCCGCCAAAAGGATGTCAGAAGGATTTTGACAAATCTTGATGCTAAGACAGCTCCAGGTTCCAATTGTATTTCTCCACTGTTCTCAAAAACTGTGCTACTGAACTTACTCGTGTTCTTTGCCACCTTTTTTCCCTTTCTTATTCCAAAGGTGTTTTTCCTTCTGCATGGAAATTTGCTCATATCCAGCCAGTTCATAAAAAGGGTGACATCCCTCCTATCCAATTCTCATCCCATTGCAATTATTCTACTCTTTCTAAAGTAATGGAGAAATCAATTAACTGCCAACTCTTAAAGTACCTAGAAACCTTCCGTCTAATCAACGATCGCCAGTATGGATTCCGTCAGTGTCGATTCACTGGTGATATTCTGGCTTATGTTACCCATCTATGGACTAATTCAATGGAAAAGTTCGGTGAAACACAAGCAGTTGCTCTTCTCAAAGGCTTTTGATTGTGTTTGGCATAAAGGTCTAAAGAAGCTTCCATCTTATGGTTTGCCAACTGTTTTTTGTAATTGGTTATCCAATTTTCTCTCTGATTGATCACTGAGGGTGTGGTAGATGGCTCTCTGTCTTCTACCTTCTCCACTAATGCCGAAAGTAACTACGAATAAACTCCCCAGGGGAGAAGTCCTCACGACGACTCGAACTCCACAAGGCACTCTAACAACGACGTGGGAGGAATCAGTCAACAACCTCCTAAAGGCAATACTGAAGGAACCAGCACAGCCAACCAGTGAACAACAACTCAAGCTGTGCAAAGAAAATGAAGAATACCTCACGGAACAGATAGAACAACCATTTACAATGGAGGAACTCCAAGAAGCGACTGCCCGGATTAGGCCAAAAAGATGCCCTGGAAGAGATATGCTTGAACCTGAAATCATAAAGAAGGTTGCTGACCTAGAACCCCAACTTCTCTTAAGGCTGTACAATTGCTGCCTGGAGGCTGGCTACTTCCCTATGGAGTGGAGAACAGCAAATGTCAAATTAATTCTCAAAGCCCCAAGCAAAAATCCGGCATTCCCGGAATCATATCGACCCATAGCGCTCCTAACAGTTTTAAGTAAGCTATATGAACGGCTCCTTCATAGATGGATACAACACTACTACTCCACTGCCAACCTTGAGGCAAAAAACCAATTCGGATTCAAGCCAGGTCACTCGACTGTCAATGCAATGAGAAACCTACTGATATCAGTGAATGATTGCCAACAGAAGTACTTTCTCGCTATTGCAGTGGATTTTGCCGGGGCGTTCGACTCACTTTGGTGGCCGAGCGTCCTGGGCAGGCTCAGAATGGCACAGGTCCCAAGCAACCTTTATAATAATATCAAAAGCTACCTCTCACACCAAAAAATAGAAGTGAAAGTACCATACCAACAGATCAGCAGGAACATCCACAGGGGGTGCCCTCAGGGTTCCGTGCTCGGTCCACTGCTGTGGAATATAGTATTTGATGATTTTCTGAACACCGGCCTTGGGGAGGTGGTAACCCAAGCATTTGCGGATGATTTAATTCTCACTGTGACGGCAGATAATAGGACACAACTTGAGATTCGAGCAAATCAAGCTCTGTATACTCTACAGCGGTGGGCTACGGAGAACTTTCTACAGATCTCGCCTGCCAAAACGACTTCCATCTTGCTTAAGGGAACATTGGACATAAGGAGGCCACCGCAAATTAAAATAAATCGCGCTACAATCAAATTCGCCCAACAAATGAAATACCTCGGGATCATTTTTGACAGCAAGCTCACATTCCAACCACATCTCAAGCAACTCAGGACGAAGATTAGGAACTACTCAGGCCTGATTGCGCGAGTCTCATGCAAGGACTGGGGACTGAGTAAACAAACCATGTTGCTATACTACAAGACTACTTTTCTCCCAGCGATCACATACGGTGCACCAATATGGTACCATAGAACCAGACTGACCACCAACAAAAGAATACTGGACTCAACACAACGAACAATATTGCTCAAAACAACCCGAGCCTGCAATACTGTGAGCACGGAGGCGCTCCAGGTTCTTACTGGATCCTTACCCCTGGATCTCGAAGTGATCAGATGCGGACTAGCATACTACATATCAAAAGGAATCTCTGTGACCTACTCGGGCTTTACGATTGAACCCACACACAATATAAAAATGGAAAAGGCTCGGCTCTTGGCACACTTAAAACAGGAATGGCAAAACAGGTGGACAGACTCAACCAAAGGAGAGGTGACACAACGCTTCATACCTGATGTAGACAGGTTTTTCCCAAAATTACCTGTATGGTTCCACCCAGGCCTATATGCCACCTACTTATTGACGGGTCACGGCCCCTTCAACGAGAAACTAACATCTCTGGGCCTCCTCCAAGACCCCAACTGTTCATGTGGCGAGCCGGAAAGCTGGACCCACCTCATGCACGAATGTACAAACTACGAGGACCTACGTGTAAATCTAATAACAAGATTGACCTACATGCCGCGAGGCCAGGAGCATCATCTCTTGGACACAAGCGAAGAATATAAGAACCTCACAAGATTTGCACAGGAACTCTTTGCCAGAAGAAGAACCTGTTCTGCGATCAGGAACTAAGGGCACAGTACGCCTTGTAGCAGACATTAAACTTCCACAACACCGGACTATAAGCAGCACTGGACCACCCTTCCTGATGATGGAAACAGGATCAACGGACCAGACCCATCCGGGATGCAAAAGAGACACTCCACGAGACTACCCTGGTTGTGTAAATAACCCATAAATGTGACTGACCTCAACCTACCTGGATGGACACATAGCCAATGAATGACATCGGGGAACTGGTTCCGACTGCCTCGTTGGACCCATATCTTTTTCCCCACCTTGAACAGCAGATTTGCTGCCAGTGCGCCAACTGGCGACCGAGCTGGGCATTCTTTCCTGGCTTTCTTTCCACTCCACTTCCCTGGCAGGTGGGGAGGTGCCTGTCCTATTGTCTCCTCCCTTCCTCGCCACCCCCATTTTTCCTTCTGGTGGGGCATGGGCATGCCCCACTGACACCTATTGGAGTCGCCTTCCCTATTGACACCATATTTCTGTCTCTTCCCCCCCAGTCTTCAGTCTCTCTCCCCTACTCTATCTGTACACAAGCGATTGCCCTACACGTCCAAATTTAATCATGTCCAAATTACTGTTTGCGAATAGTTTCGGCCTTTCAAATCCTAGCACTCTTAACTCCCCCCCCCCCACGCGAAAGATCAAATCTTTTTTTTTTTTTTTTAGGTCCTAGCCACTGAAATCTCAGGAAATTAGGTGGCAGGACCTGCCAGAGTAAATTAATTACAATGCTGATATACCTGGCCTGCCTCCACGGGGCTGAGTGTGGACAACGTTGGGCCTCAGCAGGGGTCCAGCGGCTAAATGGCCAGAAGAACAACGGTACATAGCACTATACATATACAATATCCACACACTTTTAAATCTCTGGCCTTTCCAGTGAACTGGCACACCTACAATGAAAGCAACGCGGAGATGGGGGAAACCCCTGGTGCCGCTTGACACTAAATACACTCTACACTCCACTAATGCCGATGTCCCCCAAGGTTCAGTTCTTTCCCCTACTCTTTTCCTCTTATATATTAATGACCTTCTTCCATTAACTGGAAATACTATCCATAGTTTTGCCGATGATAGCACATTGCATTCCACTTTCCATTTTGAGAAATCTTGCCCTGCTCAATCAGCTTCAACTTCTCAAAAATCTGCTACCAATTCCTTAAATGCTGATCTCCAGGTAATTCTCCAGTGGGGCAAAGACAACTTAGTTGATTTCAATCCTTCTAAAATTCAGTCTTGTCTTATATCTCGCAAATAGGATTCTTCTGCTCCTATGCTTATCTTTGGTGACACTACGATTTCTAGGCAAAATGATATATCTCTTTTGGGGATTACCTTGACTTCTAATCTCTCTTGGCAGAAGCACATTACAAATATTGCTTCCTCTGCACCTAAAAAACTTGGTTTTCTCTTTCGCTCTCGGCGTTTCTTTTCTTCAAAACAGCTGTTCACTCTGTACAAATTGCAAATCCGCCCTACCATGGAATATTGTTCCCACATCTTGGGGTGGTACCCCCAAAACCTCTCTCAGGCTTCTTGATTCCGTTCAGAAGAGGGCAGTTAGGTTTACTAATGATTCATCTCTAACAGAGTCTCCCCACTTGCTGTCTCAAAGACATACTGTTTCTGCTGCATGCTTCTTCTACAGATATTTCCATGGACACTCTTCTTCTGAATTGGCTTCTATAATTCCCACTCTCTCTTTCAAAACAGTTTGAACATGTGCAGCCACCAGTCAACATCCATTTACCGTCTAAGTTCAAACTTACAGAACTAACTTTTCATCTTCCTTTTTATTCATTGAACTGCCATTTTCTGGAACAACCTCCCTTCATACATATTTCCTGGAAATTACAGTCTACAGAATTTGAAGTCCAATGTCAAAAATATCTTCTTTCATCTACTCAACCTCCAACCCAAGCACAGTACTAAGTACTATAGGTTCTAATACCTCTCGTGTTTGGGGTTTACATAAAAAAAAAAAAACAGGAATCCCATGATTTCTGTCCACTCAGTGTACTTTGAAGGGCTGCTGGTGAGAAAAAGGTCAAGGGTGTTGGACTTATGATTAGGATTCTCTGATACTGTATCAGATAAATGAATATGTTGTGTGAGGTTATTAATAATTGAAAAAAATCTCATGTTTCCATGTAAAAAAAGAAACTTCAGTTTTCTTGTTACATGGAAACATGAGAAGGAACCAAGGAAAATTACCTCACTGTTGAGACAGTTAGAATGGAGAAAATAAAGTTTCAAAGAAAAGAAGTCAAAGAGTTATGTGTGATTAGTGGAGTTGGGAGAATGATACAGACAACAGATGAATTTGACAGAATGAAGCAGAGAGATTTTAAGCCAGAGAAGGCTGAAAAGAGCAGATTCCAATTTAGGAAGTTAGGGTAAAAAATATTAGACTGAACATATGAACAAATACCATCTTTAAAGTGAAATGAATCTTAGAACAAAATAGTTAGGGGAACCGAGATCAGTAGTAGTTGAAGCAACTGTAATTGAGACTCTTGAGACTCTGTGGGGAAAAAGGGGACTTGGTAGACTGTAGGTGGAAATGGATATTACTGATACAGGAATTGAGACCATGTACATTTGTGACATAAATGAAGTTTTTAGGGGGTTTAGATCTTTTCACAGATACATTTGTTTTAGAACAAATGTATCTGTGAAATGTATCTTATTATGGATGCATTCAGTATATAATGTAAAAGTGGGGAGTAGAGTAGTGTATGAATTACTGAAATTTTTGTATATGGTACACACAGCAAGAATATACCCATCTTTGACATAATATAGTGTTGACAAAAATAAATCATATTCTTTCATCATTGAATAGTTCGATTAGATTTATTCTACTCTGATCAATATTAGAAAGCTTACAAGGCTAAGCTTCCCCTGGAGTTCTTGGTAATTACCATAACAAAGGTAAACCCTCCCCCCCCCCTTACACAGGGCCGTAGTGAGCCATTTTATAGTACGTGAGGCAAGAATAAAAATTTTGCCCTCGCATAAAATTAAAAAAAAAAAAAAAATTTAATTTAAAAAATATGACTTATTAAAATACACTTCTGGTACATGTTTTAATAAAAAATAAATAAATGACAAAAATCGCTTTTCCTGCATTCACTACCACTAAGTTTTTTTGATGTTATTTTTACTAGAAAACAAATTTAAATTTATTAAATAAATTTATTGTTTTTTAATTAATTTCAAATATACCCAAACACCTTAAACAACTAAACTGCATATCTTTCACAGAGGTAGAGCATTTACACTTGACAGCATCGACGATAACTCTGCCGGGACACAAGTAATTGAGGTTATAAAAATGAAAACCAGTGGGGCGATATCCATGGTGACGCGATAAAGATTTTCGTCTTGCTAAAGAAAGATGATAAACTGATTGTAATAATCAAAACTTAAAATTGAAAACATTGGCAATTATTTAATCTTTCTTTTGGCACCCTTTTCAGCTTTTAACCTGAGGCAAGCGCCTCGCTCACCTCACCCTCAGCATGGCTCTTCCCTCACCCATTTGGTAACTAGTTTGAGGTAACAGAAGTAGATCAAAGTCAAAAATGATAATGTGGATTGCTCAGGTTTCTTTTAAAATGTGAAATCACATCTACTGTATTAACATTTTTCAACTGTATATAATTCAATAAAATAAAAAATGTTACAATTTGTAACTATAAAAAGAAATTTCTAAAAAAAAAAACATCGTGAATATTGACTAATGTCACAGACAGCTGGTTATTAAAACTCAAAAGAAATCAGAAAAAAAAAGTGCTACCGATAAAACTTACTTATGACAAAAAAAAAAAAAAAAAGTTCTGCTGATAAAAAGTACTTTATGGAAAAATAAAAACAACACAAAACAAAGGTATTAAAAAGAACAAAGCATAATGAGTTAAATCTAAACACCTTTCCACATTTAATTTAAGTTGATTAGTTCTTCCAATGCTATTCTGTCACTTTGGAAAGAGCATACATGAAGACAAATCATGCATGAAAATTAAAACCCAGTAATCACTTATTTACTTAGCATGCAGAATAATATTAACCTTTCACCAAGTGAACAATGTCCCACATCAGTGGTAGTATTAAGTCACCATCTGCCATGTCATTAATGTCATACCTATCTTGTTTCCATTCTGCTATTTTCTGCTCCTGCAGTGCCCTCTGTTGAGCAACTGAAAGTTCTAAGTTTTCTAAATGGTTTTCGGATGACACATCTTGAAAATTCTGTTTTTCATTAGCATCAGAATGTTGTGACAATATACAACTATAGCAGAGGTAATAATCAAATATAGTTAACACTTACAGCTATTTTAATGAGCAATTCTAAAGAAAAAGTAAATAAAATAAAAAATCTAAAATAATATAAAATATTGAGATTTTTCAATGATTATTATATAAAAATCTCAATATTTATATAATATGAAAAAATATATACGAACATTACCTTACCACACCTTCGGATATTTAACCTCATTTACATCCTATATAATTGTGCCCATTTGTGGACAAGTCCTAGAAAGCACACGATTTAAATCTTTTTTTATTATTATTTTTTTTTTGTACCCTTATCAACTTTAGGTTACATTTCATACATATTTTTATATTTTAAACATTCTTCGTGGACAAGTCTAGAATGCAGATGAGTAAAGCCCAATTATTATTATTTTTTTTTTTGGTACCTTTATCAACTTCAGGTTGCCTTGCATAATGCACTTATATTTTTATACTTTCTGTGCTAACATGCTTAGGAATTAATACTACAATTTTTTTACAGCATGCTGTAGAATAGAACACATTGCAGGCTACAAAAAAAGGATTAAAATGCTTCTGATATTTTACAGGGTTATTACAAAGTAGCTTAACAACTTTAAACAATTTTAAGTATCATAATTTTAGAAACTAAGGAAAGACAAATATATAAAATTAAAAAGGTATGCCTAAAGATTTGATGAGCTACAGACTTTTGATATGGGAGGCAGCAGTTATTTTATGAACATCCCATCAAAAATCAAGTTCATCCCACACTTTATGCAGTGTTTCAGGGATTACTTTTGCTATGACAGTAGCAATTCCGGCCTTTAGTTCAATTATATTCCTTGGTAATGGGTTGATAGATGTCATCTGTCACAAAAATCCTAAAGATAGAAATGCACTGGTGTCAAGTCTGGGGATCATCATGGTGGCCAATGAATGGGACCAGAATAACCAATCCATCTTTCTTGGAAGTGCTGATCCAAACATGCTGTTACTTCTCAATGATAATGAGGTGGTGTGCCTTCTTTGTTGAAAGAACAATTGCTCATTAGGGTCATCAGTGCCAATTTGCGGTATTAGAAAATTCTCAATCATATCGAGATAAACAACCCTGGCTTTTTGGCTGTCACAAACATATTCAATTAAGCACTCAGCTGGTTTTTCTGTGTCCCAAACACAAACTGCGTGAATGCTGCATAGCTACTAACATGAAATATGGATTCATCACTGAATAATTTTGCTTGAGTGGGTAAATTTTATCATCATGCCTTGCCTGCATTTTCACACATAAATTGGCATGCTTCACTTTGTATTCATTTTCCACCATTAATAGCAGTAAGCCTTTAGCTGAAAACATTTCCGTAGCACTTTCCAACTGATTGGTTGTGGTAGATCCAGTTCATGATTTACACATGTTGATTTTATCAAGCTTCTGAGAAATGTACGTCTTATTTCCTCCACTGTTTCACTCACATTGGGTCTGCCTGTTTTCTTTGCATGAGTCACACAAAACCCTACATTCATGAAATTTCTGTGCCACTGATACATGGAATTACTAGAGAATTCTTCATACAGTGAGTGTGAAATCATCTCTAAATTGTTGCTGACTTGGTTTCCTCAGATAACCAGTCCATCTTTCTTTCTTGGAAGTGCTGATCCAAACATGCTGTTACTTCTCAATGATAATGAGGTGGTGTGCCTTCTTGTTGAAAGAACAATTGTTCATTAGGGTCATCAGTGCCAATTTGCGGTATTAGAAAATTCTCAATCATATTGAGATAAACAACCCTTGAACCAAAAGACACATTGCACTTTACCAGCAACAGTAAAATCTGCCATTTTGTCAATGTGGCTGCACTGCCTCTGGTGGGGACAGACACAGCTAATAATTGTTACACAAAAAAAAAAAAAATAATAATAATAATAATAATAATAAATAAAATATTATGGCAATCTTTCTGTACAACCATAAACCCATTCATTTTATCTAAAACGCTGCTATCAGCATATGAAGTTACACTACTTTGTAATAACCCTGCATATAATCTGATGCTAATTCACTTTGCCTGCTGTTCAACATATTTAATTTTTGCAGCTGAAAATTTTGAGCACTATTGGTTTCTTAAAGCTGCTTACCTTACCAACTGTTTTGTCAGTCTGTGATCTAATGCTCACATGATAAGATGATGAATGGGTACTATCAATAACAGCTGTCAGGGTGGTTACATCTTTCGGGAAGATCTATTTAGTGCCATGGCTACAAAAGGGAAATGGTGCCATGGCTATAAATGGGTAACTTAGGACCACATTAAAAAGTTTTTTTGTTTTTTTTTTTAAGGCTGCAAGAGAAATCAATGAAAAATTCTCTCCTGTTCTAATCTACAGTACTATTCAAAAATGAAAGAAACGCTTTACACGTGAATGTAAGAATTAATGTTATGTAAGAGCATGTGCATGTATGCTTATATGTAAATTAATGCCAGGAGAATTGTAAATAAATTTGATGAATTTGAAGTACTGATTAAATCATCAAATCCAGACATTGTAGGGATAGCAGAGATATGGGGGTAAAGTGTATACAGGAGAGACAGACAGGACAGGTGGGGTGGAGGAGTTATGCTCTTAGGATGCACTGCCTTACATTTAATATGCTTCTAAGGTAAGAAGCATATTAAATCTAAGTCAGTGTAAAAAGTAAACTTGGGTAACCAGTGCAATGTTGAGTCAGTTTGGTGTGATATAAGTACTGGGAAAACAAAGCTAAGTGTGTTATATCAGCAAATTCTAAATGGGAAGCATTCAGGGAAGTAATCGTAGAAGCTATTAGGCTTTTTCATACCAAGGAAGAAATACTGTTCAAGGCTTAGACCTAAATGGATGTCAGAAGAATTATTGAAACAAGTGGCAGAGAAGAAAAGTATGTGGGATGCATATAAATTATCAGATGATTCAGAAGCCTATGGCAGATATAAATTAGTGTGTAATCAAATAACAAAGGAGGTTAAGCAAGTTAAGATTAATTATCATTATCATTATCAGCCATATGATGCAAGGAAGCCTGAGGCTTTTGCTGCACCATGCAAAAAAAAAAAAAAAAAACTGAGTTACCCTGAAAGAAAGAGAGAGAGAGAGAGAGAGAGAGAGAGAGAGAGAGAGAGAGAGAGAAGGGAATCACCAAGAAAGAGAAGAAGAAGAATGATGATATCCAGCTCAGGACCCTGAGTGTGCCAAGTCTATACTCACCAGATGTGAGCCCCTGAGGTTATGAGAAGTCTCTGGCAAAGAATGCAAAGAAAAGCAGCAAAGACTTCTATGCTTGTATTACCAGTAGAAGGAAGGGATTGAATAACATTGGGACACTTGATGTCAATTGGTTAATTGTTGATGACCCTGCTCAGGTTGCTGACAAATTGAATAGGTATTTTGCATCTACATTCAGACATGAGGAATTCTTTAGGAGATGGGATGCCAGAAGTTTATCCAACTACAATCGGAAGCTAAATGACTTTGTGATAACTAAAAGGAAAGTGGAGAGGAATCATTGAAGCTGAACATAAAAAAGGCACCTGGGGTGGATAGGATCTGTCCCTAAGGACTGGAGATGTGCAGATGCATCTTCAGTTCATAAAGGGGATCAAAAGGTGACATGGGTAATTACAGACCTGTTAGCTTAATATCAGTTCCAAGGAAAATAACAGTCACTAATTAAAGAAGTAATGCAGGACCATCTGGACAGGAAAGCAATTATATTGCAGTCAATTTATTAAAGGGTGGTCTTGTTTAACCAATCTGATAGGTTACTATGATGCAGTGACTAAGGAACTGGATGCAAAAAATAATTTTGACATCTTATACTTGGATTTCAGGAAGGCTTTTTGCACATAAAAGACTGCACGTATAAACTGGAGAAATGTGGCATTAATGGCATTAGTGGCATTGATGCTATGGATAAAGGGATGGTTAAGTGGTAGAAGACAGTTGTTGTTGGAGGTTTTACGGCGCAATGTAGGAGTTACCAGCTGTCATTAAAAGTAAGATGTGTATTTTGTGGGATTTAAACACTATATTCTGTCGTAGCATTTTATCTTTTTTAGAAAAGTGAAAACTGCATCAATGTCAGAACTGGCATCTAAAATTTGTTGCAAAATAGGTATGAATTGGGCTGCATGGCTTGATAAGAAGATGGTTTGGGCACTGCATTATGGAGAGGGCAGTCAACTATGATATGCTGGACTGTTAATTCAGCATGGCAGTTCAAACAGAAAGGTGAATCTGAGGAAGAAAGAAGATAAAAGTGAGTAAGGTGTGTATGTCCTATTCGAAGCCTTGCAAGTGTAACTACTTCCTTTCGGTTCGCGCGGAAGCTAGATGGCCAAGACTGGAGACCCGGTTTAATCTGAAGAAGTTTATTGCCTTTTTGGTTTTGCCAGATGGTTTGCCAGTGATCCGTACTTCACCTTATAATAAGACTTTTATAGTCAGTGAAAGGGATTTTGAAAGAAGCATTAACTGGTTCCACAGTAGATTTGGTTGCATGGTCAGCACTCTTATTGCCAGGTATGCCAACATGGCTAGCTACCCAAAATATTTTACTACTTTCATGTCCTTAGCTAGGTCAGTCAGCAAGTTATTTTTATTTTTATTTTTTTTTGGTAGTTGTTGGCGCATTGGCATCTGTGGCCATAATGCACCTCCCAAGGTTTTGCAGTACTTTGATCCAAGTCCAAGGCGGGATTCGAACCCGCGACCTTTGGGTTGCCAGGCAGGTACTTTACCCACCCGGTTATCCTGGTTGGCTCAGCAAGTTATGATTATTAACAAGTAGTAGGTAGTTGTGATGTTTTCTTGGTTGCTGTAAAGTGAGAAGGGCACTGAGGGAGTCAGTAAAAATAACACTATTGGTAAACTGGTACAATTTTATAGTTTCCAGAGCATGGCAGTAAAAATGCTGCATTTTAAAGGTAACTGACTGGAGATTGTGGACGATGAAAGAACAACAGCAGCACCAAAATGGTCAGTTTTGGAACCATCAGTGTATAACTGGGTATAAGATTCATATTTTTCAATTAGAGTTTTGTTAAGCTGTTTTATATTCTGTGGAGAAAAAGTACTTTTTCCCCATTCTTGCAGGGACAGAGCACCAATGGAGGAGCAGTGAAACTAGTGGTGGCTATTTTAGAAAGGTCTAGCTGCCAATTATCAAGTAATGAGCGAAGACATATGCCAGCAGGTCGATTTATTGATGGATAAATGGCATACAAGTTTCCCAATCTGGAGTAAATAAATGTTTCCACACTGAATGCAGGGGTTGACTTTTGATTTTGACAGCATAATTTAACAGTAAAATTTGTCTTCATAGAGAGAGTAGAGAATCATGAGCTTCAGCGTAGGCCACTGTGGTGAATAAGATCCAAAAACCTTATGATGCTGGGTCTAGAAGAGTTATAAACTGGAGATCCATAGTCTAATCATGATCTTACGATAGCGTGATATAAATGAAAAAGTGTATGACGGTCAGCACCCCATGATGTAGCTGATAATGCTCTCAATATGTTTAATTTCTTGAAACCGGTAATTCTAAGTTGTTTGATATAGTCAATAAAGGTCAATTTTTTATCTAAGGTTAAGCCAAGAAATCGGAGCGTAGGCACAACAGGTTGTAGTTGCCCAGCTTCAAAATTGGGTCAGGATAAAGATTACGTCTTCTACAGAAGTGAACTGCGACAGATTTTTCAGGTGATATGTGAAAACCGTTATCTGCAGCCCATATTATAATCCTGTTAAAAGCACCTTGAAGTTGTCTCTCAATCATTCTCATGTTTTGGGAGTGACAAGATATACTAAAGCCATCTGCATATAAAGTAGTAAAAACAGTGGGTGGAATGATCTTTGATACAGAGTTGATTTTTATAATGAATAGAGTGGTACTTAAAACTGAACTCTGTGGAACACCTTCTTCTTGGATGAAGTTACGAGAGAGGGTGGATTGAATGCGCACCTGGAACGACTGCTGTTTCAGAAAGTTCTGTGTGAACTTTGGCATATTGCCCCTGAAACCTAACGTGTAGAGATCACGAAGAATATCATATCGCCAAGCTGTGTTAAAAGCTTTCTTGATGTCTAAATAAACTGTAGTCAGATGTTCCTTCCTTACGAAAGCATTGTGAATATGGGTTTCCATTTGAGTCAAGAGGTCTAATGTTGATCTACCTATATGAAATCCACACTGCGATGAACTGATAAGGTTATATTTGTTCAGCAACCAGGTGAGACAAGAATTTACCATTTTTTTCCATTATTTTGCCCATACAACTGGTGAGGGCAATAGACTGGTAATGACGTGGATTCATTGAGTCTTTGCCACGTTTTAATAATGCCATGACATATGCATGTCTCCAGGTATTGGGGAAAGCATTTTCTGAAAAAATTCGGTTATACAGAAGAAGTAAGACACAAAGTGACACTTCGCTCAGCTCTTTTAACATGGAATAGTGAACTCCATCAGGTCGGGCAGCACTACATCTTGAGCTGTTAAGAGCAAGCCGTATTTTAATTATGGTAAAGGGACAGTTGTATGATTAATGGTGGTTAGTGCCAAAATTTAACTTCTGTTTTTCAGCAAGGGACTTAATTTTCTGGAATTCTGGTGAGTATGAGGATACGGCAGAAGTTTGAGAAAAAGACTCTCCGAGAGTGTTAGCTATGTCCTGAGGCAGTGAAACGTCATTACTATTTACATTCAGCATTGATAGATGTGAAGGAGGATATTTGTTATACATTTTTCTAATATTTTTCCAGATTGTTTGTGTTTTGGTGGTCCTCGTAATCGTGGAAGCAAAACATTTCCATGATTCTCTTTTGCTTGACTGCTGAATGCGCCTAGCATTGGCTCTGGCTTTTTTAAACTGGACTAGATTAGCAGTGGTAGGATTCTTGTGAAAGTTATTCCAGGATTTATTTTTCTCTTGTTTGGCTTGGTTGCATTCGTTGTGCCACCAGGGTTTTGGTCTTATTCGCTGACTTACGGAAACTCTTGGTATTGCTGCTTCTATGGCCTGCAATATTTGGTTTATGTAATCAACAGCATCATTTATTGACACATTTGAATTAATGGGCACTGCTCTTCATGGACTAATGTTATTAGTAGAGTCGCACAGGGTTCGGTGTTGGGTCCACTGTTGTTTTGTATATTTATGAATGATATTGATGAAGGTATATCAGGCTTAATGTCGAAGTTTGCAGATGATACAAAGGTTGGCAGGGTTGTTAATGACAGTAATGGCAGTGTCCTACTGCAACAGGATCTAGATAATTTGGGCAGATGGGCTAAGAAGTGGCAACTGAAGTTTAACCTTGACAAATGCAAAGTACTGCATATAGGTAGAAGTAACCCCAGAGAAACGTACCAACTGTGTGGTACTACACTTAGGTCACTCTATTATGTCACACTTAGAAATCTTTATTGCAATAATAATAATAATAATAATAGTAATACAATGGATACATTGCAATAAGCCCTTCACGGCCACAAGGCCAGGGGTTATGTAATGCTAGATAAGGTGACCTACTTCCCCGTGGTGGGGGTGGTGATGCCCATCTCCTCTGTGAGGCCAAACGGTCACTTAGGTCACTCTATTATGTAAAAAGTAGCATGTGGCCTAGGTGGCTATAACCCGAGTTTGACAAATGACTCTCCTATCATTCATATCCTTCAACCGCTCAGTGCTTTGTTCTTCTTGGCATCACAACGGCTTGTTGAACTGTGACCACTGAGGCTTTGTGTGTTTCAGCAAGTAAGATCCCCACTGACCTGCTGGTGCCAAGAGATATGCCCTGAAAAGAGGAGTTCCTTGACAGGTGTTGAAGTATCCAGTCATGCCTAGTTGGGCAGGTGGGTCTTGCCTTCAAGTGGTGGCAATTGCAGTAGACCAATTCTGAGAAAGGACGTCATTTGCACTCCTTGATTCCCTCTGTGCAGACTGTGAGCTGGCAAAGGCCATGGCTCCAATTTGGTTTGGCAGCATGCTGTGTCTCAACTGGACATGGCTTGAGGTTGTACCATTTGGGGTTAACTTCCTCAGAAATGTACTCTTGTGTAGAGATGGAAAAGGGCCTTCACATTGCATTGTCATGTCCATTATATCTGGATCTCCATGTGAGGTTGGAGCGAGAGACTCTTTCCCAATCTACTTTGGTGTAGTTGTGTGTGTAATTCTTGGGAGTTTTTTGGTATGTTTGCCTATTTCATAAAACATGTCTTTGTTAGAAGAGGTACAATGTAATGCTAGATAAGGTGACCTACTTCCCTGTAGTGGGGGTGGTGATGCCCATCTCCTTTGTGAGGCCAAACGGTAGTTGCTGTCAATCTCTAACTTTGTTATGTTATTTGAGTTGGCCTTTGGGGTCTTTGTGTTTTTTGTCTTTTTTATTTATAACATCATTAACCTACTGAAAGTGGTTCTGATGAAGTGCACAAATGAGAACTAGTCACATATGGGTGAAAAGCCAGGGTGGTGTGACTAGGAAGGAAGATCACTCAAATGATAATTGACTCTCCTATCATTTGCAATTCTAATAGTTCTTTTTTTCTTCTTTTCTTCTGTTTTCAAAAGGAATAAATGCATACTCTCTTTTGTCTACAACAACATTAACAAAACCAACAAGAGGATCCCTGCAGAACCAGGGAATGTCTGCCAGGGGAAAAGGTTGATGATGCTGTAGAGCAGATATCATCTTTTAAGGGCACAAAAGGTGATATAGTTGTACACGTTGGCACTAACGATATTAAGAGTAGGAGATCGGCAGAATAACTTAACAAGTACAGGTCACTGTTGAAAACAAGCCGTGAATTAGGGTTGAATTTGAAAGTATCTGTAATTCTGCATAGACACGATAGGAGGGAGTATATGATGAGAGCCTTGTCGATCAATTTGGCACTGGAAACATTCTGCAAGGCTCAAGAGGTAGAATTTCTTTCAGCCTGGTCTGTACTTGTTAACAGAAGGGACTGCTTCTACAGGGATGGGATACACTTAAATAGAAAGGGTGCAAGACTATTGCTGATGCAATCGCGGCAGTGTTAGGTGGGTCGGAAAACTGCTAGCTTCGGGGGATACAAGGACTAATAGATTAACAGTAGCCACTGGTAGAGGTGAAAGTGATTCTTGCACTGCTTCTATTGGAATGAGCAGAAGCCTGAAAAACAAGATGCAGGATATTTCAGAGACTGCTGGGATCATTGCGGTACAAGTAAACACATGGATTGTGTTAGGGAAGCTAAGAGAAAGCTAAGAACTTAGCATTGGTGTACACGCATATACTTGCGTGTACACCAATGCTAAGAGTTTGGTAAATAAATTTGATGAATTTGAGGTATTGCTCAAAGCATTAAAGGCGGATATTGTGGGGATATCAGAGACGTGGTGTCACACAGATATAAGGAATGCAGAACTGGAATTTAGGGAGTACAACGTCTACAGAAAGGATAGGAGGGGAGGAGGGGTTATGCTATTAGTTAAGAAACACATAAAATCCAAGGAAGTGAAGCCAGTCAATATCGCTGGACAGTGCAGTGTCGAGTCAGTTTGGTGTGACATAATCACTGGGAGATCAAAATTGAGAGTAGGAGTGTGCTTTAGGCCTAATGACTCTGATGAGTATAATAAGAAAGAGTACAGGAAAATAGAGTGAGCCAGTAAATCAGAGAGCCTTATAATAGGGGATTTTAATTTCCCAGATAATGACTGGAATTTTTGGGTTGGTCACTCACACACTAGCAAGGCTTTTGTGGATTTACTGGATGATTGTTTTCTACCTCAGCATGTTTGGGAGGCAACTAGAGGGAGTAATAACCTTGATTTGATTATCAGTAGTGATTCTTCATGCATTAAGAATCTGCAGATAGAGGAACCACTAGGTGGCAGTGATCACAGTGTGCTGAAGTGGGATTTACTCAAGGAGGTAACTACCATCAGGGGTAAAGGGAAGGGTTATTGCTTTCGTAAAGGCGACTACGATGGTCTGAGACAGTATTTAAATTGTATACAGTGGGACCAACTGATGATGTTACCAACAGTAAATTTAAAATGGGAAGCATTCAAAGAACTTATCTTGGAAGCTACTAGGCTTTACATACCAACTAAGAAATATTGTTCAAGGTTTAGGCCTAAATGGATGTCAGATGAACTAATGAGACATATGACAGAGAAGAAAAATTTTTGGGATACATATAAATTAACACGTGACACAGAAGTCTATGATAGATATAAGTTGATCTGTAACCAAGTTACAAAGGAGGTTAGGCAGGCGAAGGCAGATTACGAGAAATCTTTGGCAAAGGATGCAAGGAAAAACAGTAAAGAGTTATTTTCTTATGTAAACTCTAGAAGGAAGGGGATGAATCAGATTGGTCCACTTGATATCGATGGTTCAACTGTTGATGATCCTGCTCAGGTAGCTAACAAACTAAATGAATATTTTGCATCGACATTCACACATGAGGAGTTATTCAGTGAGGGGAATGTCAGAGGTGTATTCAACTCTGCCAGTAAGCTAGATAATCTTGTAATAACTGAGAGTAAAGTAGAGGAGAAATTGTTGAAGATAAACACAAGAAAGACACCTGGGGTGGATGGGATATATCCAGTTATATTAAAGGGGGCAGCAAAGGAAGTAAATAAACCCTTAGTCATAATTATGAGAGCTTCCTTGGACTCAGGGGAGGTACCCATAGTTGTTGTTGTTATTTGGTTTTTAGGAGCATTACCAACTAAGGCCATGTTGCTCCGAGAATATGCGGTGGTCAATCCCTGACCTTTCCGCATCCTCCATATTTGGTGGTGACGGGCTTGAATCCCGGTCTAATCAAGAAGTGTGTGCTGCGCACTGGTGCTCCTTCCCACCTGGCTACGGAGGCGCTGGTACCCATAAACTGGAGATGTGCAAATGTGACCCCAATTCACAAAGGAGGATCAAAGGCTGATACAAGTAATTATAGACCTGTGAGTTTAACTTCTGTTTCAGGAAAATTAATGGAGGCACTGGTTAAGGAAGCACTGCAGTATCATCTGGACAAGACTTCAGTTATAGCTCGGACACAGCATGGTTTTGTTAAGGGGAAGTCTTGCCTGACCAATTTGATTGGATACTATGATGCAGTCACAAAAGAACTGGATGCAGGGAATAACTTTGATATTATATACTTGGATCTTAGAAAGGCTTTTGATACTGTTGCACATGGAAGACTGCTGCACAAATTGGAGCAGTGTGGCATTGGAGGCAAATTGCTGCTATGGATAAAGGGGTGGTTGAGAGGGAGAAGACAGAGTGGTAATCAATGGACACTGCTCATCATGGACTAATGTTATTAGTGAAGTCCTCAGGGTTCAGTGTTGGGTCCATTATTGTTATCTGTACAGGCATACCTCGATTAACAAATAGGATGCGTTCCACGAAATTACTTCGTTAAGCGAAACTTCGTTTTCAGAGGTAAAAATACTATGGCCAGAATAGGGATACGTTCCTACGTAAAGAAAATGAAAAGCTTTTTTTCGAACAAAGAAAAGTTTTATTAAATAAACAGTCAACTTACATACAAAGTGAAATCACATTTTAAAATATGAGGTTAAAGTTGATTGTTTATGCTTTTTTTCTCTTTCATTTAACAATTGCCTATACAGAGTTATTGCATTTAACACTGATCGCTTAACTATAACAGTTCTTCCTAAATCGGGATCATTTTCACTAAAAAAATTAAAACGTTTTCAATGTCATTTAAGCACCTTTTTAAATCTTTGGTTGTTAAAACTTTTTCGGCAGGAACTTCTTTAACTTCGCCTTCATTATCTTTGTCTTCGTTGCTAACAAGGTTTTCTAAATCTTCCACTGAAAAACCATCATCTTCTGCATTCAATAAATTTTTAACATCCTCTTCATCGACATTTTCGAAACCTATTGATTGAGCCATCTGGATAACTTCATTTCTAATTTCTTGGATGTTATTTTCTTCTTCTAGTACAACTTCTGGCCATATTTTGCGCCAAACTCCATTTAAGCATTTCTTAGTGACTTCTTTCCAAGAACTATCAATGTTTTCAATTGCGTTTTTAATGGTGTAGTTTTTCCAAAAATTTTTAACTGTCATTTCCACTTTATCCTCTAGTTCAGTTAAATTGCTTAAAGTTCGACGGAGATAATAAGCTTTAAATGATGCTATTACTCCCTGATCCAATGGTTGAATCAGGGAAGTTGTGTTTGCTGGAAGAAACACAACTTTGACAGGAATGCATGTGTCCAACATGTTAAGATCAGTAGGATGTCCCGGAGCATTGTCTAACAACAAAAGAGCTTTTTCTTCAAAGTTGTTTTTTTGACAATACCGTTTTACTCCAGGACAAAAGTGGTTAACAAACCAATCAGTAAATAACTCCTTGGTAACCCACGCTTTTCTATTTGCTTTCCATATTACAGGTAAATTCATTTTTATGTTACCTTTTAACGCCCTCGGATTTTCTGAATGGTAAACTAATAGCAATTTTAATTTATAATCACCAGAGGCATTTGATCCAAAGAGTAACGTTAAACGGTCTTTGGCTGCTTTAAACCCAGCAGCTGATTTTTCTTCAATAGAAATGAAGCTTTTTGTTGGTAGCCGTTTCCAGAACAAACCGCTTTCGTCAACATTGAACACCAAATTTGGTGGAAAATTTTCACGTTCAATTATTTCCTTTAGTTTTTCTGGAAACTTATTTGCAGCTTCAACATCTGCACTTGCAGCTTCTCCTGTTAATTTTACACTATGAATCCTGGCCCGTTTTTTTAAATTTCTCGAACCAACAACGAGAAGCCCCAAAGGTTTCCGTGATTTCTTCAGTTTGTTTAGATTTCAGGTGATTAAACAAAAATAATGCTTTTTCTTGAATCACCATTTGACTTAAAGGCATATGACGTTGTGACATATCATCTATCCACAAACTTAACATTTTCTCCATTTTTTCTAAAATTGGATTCCTTAAGCGAGTTAATTTTGCCGCTGTAACATCTGTACAATTCTGAGCAGACTGTTTTATTTTTTCTGATTGACTTAGTATGGTTGTTAAAGTTGATTGCGCTAATCCTAAAGAATGTGCCACATCGGATTTTCTTTCGCCGCTTTTAACACGTCGTACGATATTTAGTTTAGTTTCCAAAGAAATTGCTTTTCTTTTCTTTGATTCTGACATTTTAATTAACTAAAACAAAAATATTTCTATTAAAATTTACAAAATCTACGTTATGTAATGCTATAAAGAACCTACGTCGATTATTGCAATGCGCCACACTGAAACAACGTCAATCATGTAAACAACAACTAAATTACGCGATTGACGCGCAAAACTGTTATAACAGACATGCCCGCAGCTCGGGAGCACTCGGGAATACGTAACGAGTCGCCGTCAGTCACCAATCGGATGATTGTCGGGCGTTGGCCTTAAATTGGAATATTTTTTTTATGTTAAATGGGGCTTGAAATTGCGGACTTCGTTATATCGAGGCTTCGTTATCAGAGGTAACGTTAACCGAGGTATGCCTGTATTTATAAATAATATTGATGATGGCATATCAAGCTTAATGTCCAAGTTTGCAGACAATACAAAGGTCGGCAGGGTTGTGAATGACAGTAAGGACAGTATGCCTGCAACAGGATCTAAAAAAGTTGAGCAGATGGACTGAGAGGTGGCAACTGAAGTTTAACATTGACAAATGTAAAGTACTACGTATGGGAAACAGCAACCCCCAGAGCAACCTATCAACTCAGTGGTACTACACTGACAGTGGTAGAGAATGAAAAGCACCTAGGGGTAATTGTTCAGGCAGATATGAAGTTCTCTGAGCAGTGCAGACGGGCTGCAAGAGTAGCTCATAGTGTCTTATCAATGATATACAGGAATTTTTCTAGCAGGGATAAGGAGCTGATTATTCTCTTGTATAAGGCAATGGTCAGGCCATACCTTGAGTACTATATACAGGTCTGGAGGCCCCATTTCAAGAAGGATGTAGAGCTGCTGGAACGAGTACAGAGAAGGGCAACAAGGTTACTGAATGGAACAAAGGGTTGCTCTTACGAAGAAAGGCTTAAGTTTTGCAAATTACAGGGTCTGGACACTAGGCACCGGCGAGGTGATCTGATAGAGGTGTATAAAGCCTTGAATGGTCTGAGCATGCTCAATGCTGATGGGATTCTTCCTCTTGCTCAGAATAATCGCCTGAGAGGGCATATATTCAAATTGAGGGAAGACAGTTGTAGGACAGATGTGCAGAAGTTTGCCTTTAGCCAGCGGGTGGTTGATCGCTGGAACAAACTTCCATCTGTCGTTGTAGAAGTTGATAACTTAAACATATTCAAGGCAGAACTTTGACAAACATTTGGAGCGAGCGGATGGGTGAAATGAGAAGGGTCTGTGTTTTTTTTTGTTTGTTTTTTTGGCTGATGCTATGTAAGCTTGCTTTCTTGAATAATGTGCCCTGCTAATGCTAATTTTATTCAAACTTTCCACTTCTGTAATGCCAAGTGAAATTTATTCCAACAATCAAGTATTCCCAGAGTTGGCCTTTGGGGTCTTTTTTCTAAATTTTCACACATCTCTACTGCAACCTCCTTTTCCAACTTAATTTTATGTGTGTGAGTGTGTATGTGTGTTATCTAAGAGAGAGTAAAGATGCTACTGTCATTTAGTTTGCTCAGACCATTTAAAGGCTTAAACACTTCAATCAGGTCCCCTCACAGATGTCTAAAGTAATTCAGGATCATCTAGACAGAAATGCAATTATACTTCAGGTACGGATTTGTTAAGGGGAAATCTTGTCTGACCAATTCGATTGAACTCTGTTATGCAGTAACAAAGGAACTGGATGTGCAAAAAAAAAAAATAAAAATGATATCATATACTTGGATTTCATAAGCTTTTGATACTATTGAACATAAAATACTCCTGTATATATTGGAGCAATGTGGCATTAAGGGCAAGGATAAAGGAATGGATTACTGCTAAGGATAAAGGAATGGATGAGTGGTAAAAGACAGAGAGTGGTTATTAAAGGAGTCCCCCAGGGTTCAGTACTCTGCACATAGTTGTTTTTTATATTAATGATACTGATGAAGATATTTCAGGTTTTATGTCAACATTGCAGATGATGCAAAGGTTGGAGGGTGACTAATGACAATAATCAGGGTGAGCTACTGAAACAAGATCTAAAAAAATTGCATACATGGGCTGAGAAATGGCAGTTGAAGTTTAACATTGACAAATGCAAGGTACTGCATATGGATAGCAGTAATTCCAAAATAACTTATCGACTCAAGGTAGTGGAATATGAAAACGGCTTGGGGTTAACTGTGCCGTCGATATGAAAATCTCTGATCAGTTGCAGACATACTACCAGAACAGCTCATGAGGTTTTGTCAGAGATATACAGAAACTTTGTTAGCAGGGATAAGGAGGTGATTATATTATCCCATTATATAAGGCAATGGTCAGGCCACATCTTGAGTCCTGCATACAGTACAGAGGCCTCATTTTATGAAGGATGTTGGTCTGCTGGAACAGGTGCAGAGAAGAGAAATGAGATCAGTGAAGGGAATAAAAGAGTGGTCTTACCAAGACAAGCTTCAGTTCTGCAAATTGCAGGATCTGGAGATGAGGCACCGGCAAGGTGATCTGACAGGTGTTTAAGGCTTTGAATGGATTGAGAAACTCAATGCTGATGGGATTCTTCCTCATGCTCAGATTACACACATGAATGGGCATAAATTCAAATTGAAGAATGGTGGTTGCAGGAGAGATGTGTAGAAGGTTGCCTTCAGCCAACAAGTGGTTGATTGTTGAAAAAAGAAACTTCCATCTGTTGTGGAACTGAGTAGTTTGAATAAATTCAAAGAAAAACTAGACAACTAATGGGGGGGGACAGGTGATGCGTGATTTTTTTTTTTTTTTTTGACTGATGCTTTATAGGCTTGCTTTCTTGCATGCATCTACTAATACTAATTTCCAGATGGTGAAATTTACAGAATCAAAGCCTTTCTTGGTAAGACTATCCTGTGCCCCAGATCAACATCCTTTCTAAAATGAGGTTCCTAACCCTGCATGTGTGTAGTATTCAAGATGCAGTCTATCTACTGCTTTATACAACAGGATAATTACTTCTTTGTTCCTACTCGCACAATACTGTGCAACACTGACAGAACCCTGTGAGCTACCCTAGCACCAGTCTACACTGCTCAAAGAACTTTATGTCACACTGTACAATTAACCCTAGGCCTTGATCATTTTTAACTACCTTGAGTTAACATCATCCAAATGGTACGTTATTCTGGGATTACTGCTAGATAAATGTACCTCTAGGTAAATGAAGTTATTAACATTTACCAATGTTAATAACCTCAACTGGCATTTTTCTCCCCACCTGCCTACTTTATCTAAGCCTCATTGAACTGATTACATTAACCAACCTGTTCAGAAACTGACATGATAAAGTAATATCATTAATAAATATTAAATATAGTAACAGAAAAACAACACTGAACCTTGTAGCATCTCACTCATAGCAATAGTCCATGAAGAGCAGTTGTCATTAATAACTACTGCATCTTCTAGCACTCAACCATTCCTTTATCCTTAACAATAACTTGCCCCGAATGCTACAATACTCCAATTTGCATAGTAGTCATTCATTAGCATTAGTAGAGGCATATGATGCAAGAAACCCAAGTTTATATAGCATCAGCAAAAAAAAAAAAAAAAAAAAACCCATTTCACCCTATTCCCCCCCCCCCCAAAGTTTGTTAGTTCTTCCTTGAATTTAATTAAGCTATCAACTTCCACAATGACAGATGGCAGTGTATCCATCAAATCAACTACCTGCGGGCTAAAGGCAAATTTTCACACATCTATTCTACAATTGGCTTTCCTCAATTTGAATTTCCTCAATATGCCTCCCCTCAGGTTCGTAATCTGAGCAAGAGGAAGAATCCCATCAGCACGCCTGCTCAAACCATTCAAAGCTTTAACATCTCAATCAGATCACCTCACAGGTGCTTAATCTCCATACACTGCAATTTTCAGAACTGGAGCCTTTCTTGATAAGAGCATCCCATTGTTCCCCTCACCAATCTTCTCTGTACTCATGTCTTCTCTGTACTCATTCTAGCAAGTCTACATCTTTCCTAAAATGAGGCCACCAGACCTGTATGCATTACTCAAGGTGTGGCCTGTTACAAAGGGACAATCACCTCTTTGTCCATTTGAGCAAACTTCCTGCATATCATTGACAAGACCCCATTACCTGCTCTGGCAGCCTGTCGGCACTGCTCAGAAGACTCCATATCTGACTGCACAATTACCTCCCAAGTCTTTTTCATTCCCCACTACCTTGAATGTAGTACCACACAGTTGGTATGTTTCTCTGGGGTTACTGTCCCATATGCAGTATTTTGCATTTGTGAATGTTAAACTTCAGTTCCCATTTCTCAGCCCATCTGTCCGATGTTTCTAGATCCTGTTGCAGTAGCATATTGTCATTACATTAGTCCATGAGGAGCAGTGTTCACTGATTACCACTCTGTCTTCTCCCATTCAACTATCCTTTTATCCATTGTAGCAACTTGCCCTTAGTGCCATACTGATACTGTTCTTTTGATACTGTTCCACATGAATGTGGAACAATGAATGTGAAACAGTCATAATATACTGAAATCTAAGTATATGATGTTAAAATTATATTTAGCACTGGTTATGACTACTTCATAATAAACAATCAGAAGCCTCCTTTGTTACTACTTCATAATAAATAATCAGATGCCTCCTTTGTTACTACTTCATAGCAGCTAATCAGAATGGTCAGACAAGATCTCTCCCCCCACCTAATTAATCTATGCTGTGATTGTTGTATAATTGCATTTCTGTCAATCCAACAACTAGCTTTCCAGGCTACTGTATTTCAATAGAAGCTCTGAAAGAGTCAACTTCACTCCTGCTTATGGCTGCCATAACTATTATTCTATCAAAATTGATTATTTCACAATCTTCAGCATGTGAAAACTTATTAAATAGCAAAAAGCCAAAACCACTACAAAAATCAACTGCCTAAATGATAAAACTTGCAAATCATGAGCCCACATTAAAAACATCGAAAAAATTTCATAAATATAGTTTAAGCCAAATATAAAATATAAACTGAAGGCACAAAAGTGGTAAATGTATCTAAATATCAGATATTGATTTAACATGCTTCTACCCCTGAATGGCACATAAGAAATTAATTTACTTTTCTGCAAGAATGCACTGTCACCAGAAGATAACTAAACTTAAAATTACTTATGCTTATATTCAGCTTGGATTAAACCACTAATTTTAGAAAGGGTAGGGAATCTGACAGTGAAACATGATTCACAGTTCACATCTGAAAAATATATGATAGAAGTTAATGGGATTGAAAAAAAAATTACAGAATTTGATTACAGAGATTGACAGAATTTGAGTTTGTCTTTGTAATTAATGTAATTATATCTCCAGAACTATTGTATAATAAAAAAGGAACATAAACAACCAAATTAACACACCCTAATGCAGCAGTTAAGGTTATACCTGGCAAGTGCAATTCTGTTTTCTTAAGTAGCAATAAAATTCAATGTTCCAAATAAAATGAAATCATGAATTTAAAACAGAAACTAAAGTGACAATCACCTCTAGCAGTATAAATACATGACACCCTGTCCAAGGATATATACCCTTATGTCTACCAAAAGAAGAGTATTAGATCCATAAAATAAAATAGAGAACCCACAAAGACTATTTCTAGTGAACATCACCCTTTATATACTTCCAAAAGAATATTATTTCCATTATATTTCATATACAAGGCAGTTCTAAGAGTAAAGTGGGTAACTATTGATCAGTCAGTCTGACTTCACTGGTAGGGAAAATTATGGAATGAATGATCAAAAGTGTAGTTCAGAATACTTTCAGAATTCCATTTCTTTCCAAATAAGTTCTGTTATTTAAGAAAATCAAAAATCATGTTTTTGATTTTCTTAAATGGCATTGACAAAGGGACAGAGGGCATGACATCAAGATTGGCAGAGTAGTTAATAATTAGTGCCAAGCAGTACTTCTTCAGGATGACTTAGGCAGACTTCAGGGATGGTCAGAAAAGTGGTAGCTAAGTTTTAATGCAGTAAATTGCAAGGTCTTACACTTTAGAACTAGCAATCCCAAAATAATTTATACACTCAATTAAAACAGTAGAGGAAGAAAGGAATTTGGGAGTTACAATATGGTAAGACATGAAGTTTTCCAAGCAGTGTAGACAAGCGGCAAGAAAGGCTGATGTTGCTTGCCCAGATTAATTGCCTGAGGGGACATAAATTCAAATTGGGGAAAGACAGTTGTAGAATAGATGTGTGGAAATTTGCCTTTAACCAGTATGTGTGGTTGATTTCTGGAACAAACTTCCATCTGTCATTGTAGAAGTGGACAGCTTAAATAAATTCAAGGCAGAACTAGACAATGATTTGGAGTGAATGGATGGGTGAAATGGGAAGAGCTTTTTTGTTTGTTTTTTTTGGCTGATGCTGTATAAACTTGCATTCTTGCATCATATGCCTCTACTAATGCTAATTCTATTGATAATCTTATCTAAATACATCTGCTTGTAGAGATAGGAATGCCATAATCTCACTGTATAAGTCAACTGTAAGACCCCCCCCCCCACTCTGAATATTATATTCAAGTATGGCACAAGGAAAGATATCAAGCTTCTTGAAAAGGTCCAAAGACAGATAACATACCTGGTGAGAGTGGCGGAGGGATATGTATATGAGGAAACTTTGAAAATGTGGGCTGCAGAGTTTGGTAACCAGCTACTGATCTGACTGAGGTATACAAGACTCTGAGGGGAGAAAGTGAAATGAATGAGGATGGTATTTTCACTGTTATAAATAATTCCAGATTTAGGGGCCATAAATTCAAATTATAAGGGAAGAGGTTTAGACCAGATTGCAATAAGTTTTATTTTAGCCAACAAGCTGTTAATTACCAGAATAAGTTTCCTCCATGGATGGCTGAGGCTGACAACTTAGAGATATTCAAAGGTCAATTGCATAAATACCTATGTGAAAAGGGAGGGAGTGAAATAGGTGTTTTTTTATTTTATTTATTTTATTTTTTTTGGTTGTTGCAGCAAAAGCCTCAGGCTTCCTTGCACCATATGGCTAATACTAAAGCATCAATGGATGTTCCTATATGATCCACACACACAGAACAGAAAGCAATGAATAAACTAAAAGAAACAAAATATATGCCATGGTCTCTACTCTCTAGAGTTTAAAAATGAATACATGTAACAAATAAACATGAATGCTAGTTTCTAATTCTGTTGAACCAATCAATAGTTCTGAAACCAAATGCAATTAATACAAATTAACCTTAATTCTAAATCATAATCATAACATAAATTATCATTCTTCTTGTTAAAAGAAAATTATTTCTTATGTGCAATTCAGAGGTACTGGCATGCTAAATCAAATGCCTGAGATTTAGATATTGTTGTTGTTAATCCTGTTTATTGTGAATTGGTTTAGAGGTAAATGCACATATTTATATTTAGTTTGCACCTGTTGATTGGTTCAATGGACAAAAAAAATTACCATTTTTTTTTTGTTATGTTTGTTTCTTATTAAACTATGGATGGCAGTGGACACATGACATATAGGGGTGAACAAAATAATGGAAACACTTGTGATAAAAGTTACAGATATAGTAGTAGTGGCATATGGTGCAAGAAAGCAAGCAAGCTTATATAGCATCAGCCAAAAAAAAAAAACCACACACTTTTCCAATCCATATCCTCCAAAAATTTGTCTAGTTCTTCCTTCAGTTTATTCAAACCATCCATTTCTAAAACACCATATGGAAGCCTGTTCCAATAATCAATAACTCGCTGGCTGAAGGCAAACTTCTGCATATCTATCTTGCAACCATTCTTCATAAACTGAAATTTATGGCCCCTCATGTATGTAGTCTCAGCAAGAGGAAGAATGCCATTCACATACGGTTTATTCAACACTTCAAACACCTTAATCAGATCACCATGCAGGTGCCTAGTCTCCAGAAGCTGCAATTTGCAGAACTGAAGCCTTTCTAGGTGAAAGCACTCTTATGTTTCCTTCACCAATCCAGCGGCCTTTCTCTGTACCCGTTCCAGCAGTCTATATACGTCCTAAAATGAGACCACCAGACCTGTATCCATGATGTGTATGCATGATGCCTGACCTTTGCCTTATACAATGGGACAATCAACTACCTCCTTATCCCTGCTAGCAAAGTTTCTGTATATCATTGACAAAACCCCAAGAGCTGTTCTGGCAGTATGTCTGCACTGCTCAGAGATTTTCATATCTGACTGCACAGTTACCCCAAGTTACACAGTTGACAAGTTACTGCTATCTATATGCAGTACCTTGCATTTATCAATGTTAAACTTAAACTGCCATTTCTCAGCCCATTCACCCAATTTTTCTAGATCTTTTTGCAGTAGCTCACTTGATTACTGTCATTAACCACCCTGCCAACCTCTCAATTGTCTGAAATCTTTGAGACTAAGCCAGACATACCTTAATCAATATCATAAATACTGAAAACAACAATTGGCCCAGCACTGAACCCTGGGGGACTACACTGATAACATTAGTCCACAAAGAGCAGTGCCCACTGATAACCATTCTCTGTCTTCTTCCATTTAACCATCCCTTTATCCAGGGGCAGTGCTAGATTAGCCGCCAGTGACTGGCACCCTAGGCAAATCGTGGTCAGCACCCCCAAAACTCTAAGGGAAGTATAGGCTGAGGTCAGTAATGTGCCCCTCTGAGGTTCGCATCCTAGGCGACTGCCTAGTTGGCCTAATGATAGCACCGGCTCTGCCTTTATCCATAGCAGTAACTTGTTCTTAATGCCACATTGGTCCAGTTCATAAAGTGGTCTCTTATATGCAACAGTATGAAAAGACTTCCTGAAATCCAAGTATATGATATCAAAATTATTTTTGATGTGAAAACATCTATGGCGGCACTAGAGTAAAATCGATTGGTAACAAAATTTTCTTGTAACGAAATGACACAATCGATGTAATGGAAATGATGCAATTGTTTTTTGACATGAAAACATCTATGCCGGAACTAAAGTAAAATCGATTGGTAACGATTTTACTCTAGTGATTTGCTCTATCATTGATTCAGTAGAGTAAGCAGCAAGTGGTAATATTATGGAAGAATAAAGCAGATTATTATGCAAGAAAGCGGGTAGTAATATTATGCAAGAATAAAAGCAGAATATATATACATTTTAAACAAATGAGCAGTTTTAGTCACTGATGCCCCTGCTAAACATGCATTAACGATTTGACCTCTTTAGAATTCAGACAGGTTTGTCAGTTCCTTCATGTACCTTTATATAACACTTCTAAATAAACATTAGCTTTTATCATCTTTCCTTCACAGTACTACCTGCAAGAAACAAAAAATAATCACTGAATGTTCATAAACATGTTATGCAGCCATTACAAAAACAACTACTTTTATATCAGGTGTTTCCATTATTTTGTCTATCCTTTAATGCCATGCTTCTTTTAGTTTATTTATTATTGCTGTAGTATTTCAGTTGTTGATTTTCCGAACAGCTACTCAAAAACAGAAATATGAATTGTGTGGATTCCTCCACAAGAGTGCTTCCCCCCCCCCCTGGAATTGCACACATTCTTTTCCACATTCTGCTGTCTGCATGATTATTCAGGGATCAATTACTTGCCTAGCTCATTTTTCTTTGCCTTGTTTGTAAATGACCTTGGATCAGTAGTATAGGAGATAAAGGTTGCAATGATGACATTCAAATGTCTTATAAAAAAATAGGAGATTAAATGTGCAGCAGACTATAATCATAACTAAAGCTTTGTAAGAGTCCCATTTGATGAATCAATGTTTCTTTCATTAACATGACAAAATATAGTAATTTTATCTTGTACTGTATATATTTGGAATATTTTATCTTATGCCTTCTTGTGAATTTTCTGATTGCTGAAGAAAATTCACAAGAATTGTCTCCATTTTAAAATTAAGCTGAATTATATGAGAAAATGTGACATTCACTATGTAAGCACTTTCATCTCTTAATAGTCAAGCAAAGAAAGGCAAAGACTGAATTACGATTTTCAAATAAGCAGTGACTGGCAAAGTTAACTTTCCTGAAAATTTTCTTGCAAAGATAAACTTTTGCTCTCTTTTTTCCTTGATAACAAACACTGTTATTTTTAAAATTCATTTTTTAATCGAATTCTCTCATTAATTTTAAGGGAAAAAAAAATAGAAACTTAGGTAAAACTCTATATTCAGAAATTTGTTCACATTTCCATTTTGGAAATAACAATTATCCAAAACTGTTACCTTGTGATCCATAACAAACAGTGTGTGTCTATCAGCATCTAATTATATCTCCAGTCAGGAATTGTTCAAAGCTGAACTTAATACAGAACCTGAATTCAAGGGCTCTATGAGTGGCCATCAGCAGTAATACAGAAGGACAAATGATGCTGAAATTGAAGAATAGCGATGGTGTACTTCTAAATAGCAGAGAAGGCATAATTCAGATAGCAGAAGACTACAATAGAGAATTATACAAGGAGCGAGGGAATGATGCCAGCAGTGAGCCACATGGATCGCAAATTAGCAACACATAAGACATACCCGGTATTCTTCCTGATGAGGTAGAACATGCATTGAACAAAATAAAGAATCAGAAAGCCCCGGGGGAAGATGAAGTTACTGTAGAGTTGTTAAAATTGGGATGAAGAGACATAACACAAAAACTGGCAAAGCTCTTCACAAAGTGTATTAGAAAAGGTGTGACACCTAAGCAATGGAATAATGCAATCATAGTTTTGCTGCATAAGACAGGAGATAAATCAGAAATTGGAAATTATAGACCAATTAAGCTTGTTATCCCACATCTAAAAGTTATTCACAAGGGTCATTACTAACAAGATTAGAAAGAATATTTAATGAGAATCAACCAAAAGAGCAAGCTGGCTTTAGAACAGGTTTCTCAACTATGGATCACCTTCATGTAATATCGCAGCTAATGGAGAAAGCAAATAAATATAAAACACCATTATGCCTGGCATTTGTGGATTATGAGAAGGCATTTGACTCCATACAGCATAAGGCAATGTTTCGGGTACTGGAAAAACAAGGCACAGATACCCCATATATTATGATTTTGAAGAAAATATATGAGAATGCTACCTCCTTTATTAGACTAGACAAAGACAGTAGCAAATTTAAAATCGAGAAAGGAGTTCAACAAGGAGACACAATATCTTCGAAGCTGTTTACTGCTGCCCTCGAGGAAGCTTTCAGAAGATTAGACTGGTCACAGAAAGGAGTCAATGTGAATGGAGAGTACCTAAACCATTTACGATTTGCAGATGACATTGTGGTCATAAGCCACGATCCCAAAGAATTAGAGGAAAATCTTAATCAGTTATGCACAGTTAGTAAGGATTTTGGACTAAAGGTGAATATGGCTAAAACAAAAGTAATGATGAACAAGTATGCCGCAGAAAGGGACATAATGATTGAAGGAGCAGTAATTGAAAAGGTGGAGTCATATACTTATCTGGGATAAGTTATTAGTTGTAATAATGATAAATGGCTGGAAGTCAAGAGAAGAATAAATTTTGGATGGATAGCATTCAGGAAATATAGTCACATACTAAAGAGCAATATCCCAGTTTGTCTGAAATGTAAAGTTATGAACCAATGTATACTCCCCACCATGACTTATGGAAGTGAAACTTGGGCACTCACCAAAAGAATGGAAGAGAAGCTGAGAACTACACAGCGAAGAATGGAACGAATTATATTGTGAATCAGACTGTTAGATAAGAAGAGAAACACATGGATTAGGCAGCAAACTCAAGTAAAGGACATTCTTATCAAAACTAAAGAACTAAAATGGTCTTGGGCAGGACACATAGCCCGAAGACATGATGACAGATGGACTAAGAAAATAACAGAATGGTACCCAAGAGGAGCTAGAAGAAAATCAGGAAGACAATGGTGGAGATAGATAGATGAAATTCATGAGTTTGTGGGTAGTAAATGGATGGCCATTGCTCAAAACAGAAGGAACTGGAAAGTTTCTGGAGAGGCCTTCATCCTGCAGTGGATTGAAAATGGCTAATGATGATTAGTGGATACAGGGATAACAATACAAATGTATCCAAATAAATCTATTCTCACTTTCTTGTATTCATTTTTTATTCAATATCCAGTTGGAAAATTTCTGGGGAAAGCTCTCCTCTAGGAACTGCTGGGGGGGGGGGGTTAAAGAACAAGTAAATACATGGGCTGCTGGTTAGAGTAACTGAGAGTAAGAACAGGCGCATATATATTTGCATTTACACCAATGCTAGGAGTATAGTAAATAAATTTGATTAATTTGAAGTGCTGGTCAAGACGTCAAAGGCAGATATTGTTGGGATATCAAAGACTTGGTGTCACGCAGATATTAGCATTAGCACTAGCAGAAGCATACGATGCAAGAAAGTGAGCTTATGCAGCATCAGCCAAAAAAAAAAAAAAAAACCTCATATTTCACCCCTCCATTCATTCCAAATGCCTGCCCAACTCAGTCTTAAATTTATTTAGGCTATTAGCTTCCACAACAAAAGATGGAAGCCTGTCCCACCAATGAACTACCCACTGGCTAAAGGCAAATTTCTGCACATCTATTCTACAACTATCTTTTCTCAATTTGAAACTGCTTCTCAGGTTCTTAATTTGAGCAAGAGGAAGAATCCCATCAGCATTCAGCTTGATTAACCCATTCAAGGCCTTATACACCTCAATCAGATCACCTTGCAGGTGCCTACTCTCCAGGCACTGCCTTTGTTGGCTGCCTCCGTAGCCAGGTGGGCAGGAGCAGCAGTGCGTAGCACACGCTTCTTGATTAGACCGGGGTTCGAGCCCGTGACTACAAAATACGGAGGATGTGGAAAGGTCAGGGAATGACCACCGCATATACTCGGAGCAATAGGGCCTTAGTTGCTAATGCTCCTAAAAACCAAAAAAAAAAAAACAAATAACACTGCCTTTGTTCCCCTCACCAATCTTGTTGCCCTTCTTTGTATTTTTGTTCTAGCAACTTTACATCCTTCCTAAAATAAGGCCTCCAGACCTGTACACAGTACTCTAGGTATGGCCTGACCATTGCATTGTATAATGGGATAATCACCTCCCTGTCCCTGCTACCAAAATTCCTATATATCATTGACAAGACTCCATGACCGGCCCTGGCAGCACATCTGCACTGCTCAGTGAACCTTATATTCGACTGCACAATTACCCTCCCCCCAAGGTCTTTTTCACTTACCACTTCCCTGAGTATAGTACTCCACACAGTTAGTACATTTCTCTGGTTATTGCTACCCATATGCAGTATTTTGCATTTGTCAATATTAAACTTCTGTTGCCACTTCTCAACCCATTTTCCCAACTTATCTAGATCCAGTTGAAGTAGCATACTGTCTTTACTGTTGTTAACAACCCTGCCAACCTTTGTATCATCTGCAAACTTGGACATTAAACTTGATATATACCTTCATCAATATCATTGATAAATACTGAAAACACAATGGACCCAATACCGAACCCTGGGGAACTCCACTAATAACATTTGTCCACGAAGAGTAGTGTCCATTGATTACCACTCTGTGTCATCTCCCACTCAATCATCCCTTTATCCATTGTAGCAACTTACCCTTAATGCCATACCTCTCCAATTTGTACAGTAGTCTTCCATGTGAAACAATATCAAAAGCTTTCCTGAAATCCAAGTTTATGATATCAAAATTATTTTTAGCATTCAGTTCCTTTGTGACCACATGATAGTATCCAATCAAATTGGTCAGACAAGACCTCCCTTTAATAAACCCATGCTGTGTCTTAACTATTACTGCAGTCTTGTCTAGATGATCCGGCAATGCTTCTTTAACCAGTGATTCCATTATTTTCCAAAGAACACAAGTTAAACTAACAGGTCTGTAGTTACTTGTGTCACCTTTTGAACCCCCTTTGTGAATTGGTGATACATTTGCACACCTCCAGTCCATGGGTACCTCCTCCCCTTGAGTCCAGGGAAGCTCTCATAATTATGGCTAAGGGTTTGCTTACTTCCTTTGCTGCCTCCTTTAATATAACTGGATAGATCCCATTCCCCCACGGTGCCTTCCTTATGTTTAACTTCAACAATTTCTCTTCCACTTTGCTCTCAGTTATTACAAAATCACTTAGCTCCATGTTAGCATTTTATAAACTTCTGGCACTTCCATCATTGAATAACTCCTCATGTGTGAATGTAGATGCCAAACACTTATTCAGTTTATCAGCTACCTGAGCATGATCATCACTAGTCAACCCATCTATGTTAAGTGGTCCAATCTGATTCATCCCTTTCCTTCTGGAGTTTACATAAGTAAAGAACGCTTTGCTGTTGTTCTTTGAATCCTTTGCCAAAGAGTTCTAGTAATCTGCCTTCGCGTGCCTAACCTGCTTTGTGATTTGATTAGAGACTAGTTTATACCTGCCATAGGCTTGTGTGTCACTTTATATTCATCCCATACGTTCTTCTCTGCCACGAGCCTCATTAATGTATGTGACCTCCATTTAGGCCTAAACATTGAACAGTATTTCTTAGTTGAAATGAAAAGCCTACCGATGTTGAATTCTGAATGGGAAGCCTTCAGGGGCTTAATTTTCAAGGCTAATAGGCCTTGAAATTTAAGTCCCTGAAGGCTTCCCATTTAGAATTCAATATCGGTATCATCATCAGTTGATTCCACTGTACGCAATTTAAAAACTGTCTGAGACTTCTGTAGTCACCTTTATGAAAGCAAAAGCCCTTCCTTTTAGCCTTGATTATAGTTATATCTTTAAGTAATTCCCATATCAGTACATTGTGATCACTGTCACCCAGTGGTTGACAGTGATCACAATCACCCAGATAATCAGATCAAGAGTATTACTCCCTCTGGTTGCCTCTCGATCATGTTGCTGTAGAAAACAGTCATCCAATAAATACACAAAAGTCTTGCTAGTGTGTGAGTGACCAATCCACAAGTTGCAGTCAATATCTGGAAAGTTAAAATCCCCCATTATAAGACATTCTGATTTACTGGCCCACTGTATTTCTCTGCACAATTGCTCATTATACTCATCAGATTAATTAGGCCTATAACACACACCTACTCTCATTTTCCTTTCCCAGTGCTTATTTCACACCAAACAGACTCAACACTGCATTGTCCACCAAAATCAACTGGATGCACTTCCTTAGTTTTTATGTGTTTCTTAACTAACAGCATAACCCCTCCTCCCTTCCTGTCCTGAGTATCCTTTCTGTACACATTGTACTCCCCAAATTCCAGTTCTGCACTGCTTATGTCTGTGTGACACCATGTCTCTGATATCCCAATAATATCTGCCTTTGATGTCTTGACTAGCACCTCAAGCTCATCAAATTTATTAACTATACTCCTAGCATTGGTGTACATGCAAGTATACATGCACCTATAGTTATCCTAACACAGCTCATGTATTTACTTGTTCCACTATGACTCCCAGCAGTCCTGGAAATCTCCATTACCTTGATTTCCAGGCTGCTGCTCATTCTAATAGAATCAGTGCAAGAATCACTTTTGCCTCTGTCTGCAGCCACTGTTAACCTTTTAGTATGTGTATCCCCCCCCCAAGCTAGCAGTTTCCCGACCCACTTAACACTGCCTCGATAGCATCAGAAAATATTCTTGCACCCTTTCTATTTAAGTGTACCCCATCCCTGCTGAAGAAGACTCTCCTGTCAACAAGCACAGACCAGGCTGAAAAAAATTCTACCGCTTGAGCCTTGCGCAATCTCTCCAGGGCCAAATTGATTGACAAGGCTCTCATCATATACTCTCTCCTATCATGTCTGGGCAGAATTGCAGACACTTTCAAGTTCAACCCTAACTCGTGACTTTTTTTTTCAACATTGACCTGTACTTGTTGAGTAAATCTGCAGATCTCTTACTCTTGATATCATTAGCTCCAACGGGTACAACAACAACATCCACTTTCGTGCCCTTAAAATATGATAAAATATTAGGAATGTAGAATAAGAATTTGGAATATAATGTGTACAGAAAGGATAGACAGGATAGGAAGGGAGGAGGGGTTATGCTGTTAGTTAAGAAACGCACAAAATCTAAGGAAGTGCATCTAGTTGACATTGATGGACAGTGCAATGTTGAGTCAGTTTAGTGTAAGCACCGGGAAAGCAAAAATGAGGGTAGGAGTTTGTTATAGGCCTAATAACTCTGATGAGTACAATGAACAATTATAGAGAGAAACAGAGTGGGCCAGTAAAGCAGATGTCTTATAATGGGGGATTTTAACTTCACAGATAATGATTGAAACTTGTGGATTGGTCACTTGCACACTAGCAAGGCTTCCGTGGATTTATTGGATGATTATTTTCTACAGCAGCAGCATGTTAGAGAGGCAACCAGAGGGATTAACAGTCTTGATCTGATTATCAGCAGTGATTATTCATGCATTAAAAATTTACAGATTAAGGAAAATCGTCATCTGTATCTGTAAAATTTTACAGATACAGATGAAGTCTCACAACATTCCTGATATACAGGAATGTTGTGAGCAGGGATAAGGAGGTGATTATCCCCTTGTAGAAGGCAATGGTCAGGCCACACCTTGTGTACTGCATACAGGTCTGGAAGCCTAATTTTAAGAAGGATGTAGAGTTGTTAGAAAGAGTACAGAGAAGGGCAACAAGACTGGTGAGGTGAATAAAGGGGTCCTCTTATGAAGAAAGGCTTAATTTCTGAAAAATTTCAGCCTCTGGAAACTAGGCACCTGTGAGTGATCTGATTGAGGTGTATAAGGCCTTGAATGGATTGAGCAAGCTCAATGCTGATATGATTCTTCCTGTTGCTCTGATTACAAACCTGAGGGGGCATAAACTGAAATTGGATTAAAACAGTTGTGGAATAAATGTGCAGAAATTTGCCTTTAGCTAGCGGGTAGTTGATTGCTGGAACAAACTTCCATCTGTTATTGTGGAGGTTGACAGCTTAAATAAATTGAAGGCAGAACTAGACAAGCATTTGAAATGAATGGATGGGTGAAATGGGAAGGGTTTATTTATTTTTTTGCTGACGCTGCATAAGCTTGCTTTCTTGCCATCGCAAGCCTCTACTAATCCTAATGCTAAGTAACAACATGAGACGTGTTGGGACAAATAATATAAAAGGACAAAACCTGACATGTTCGCATTTATTAAGTGTACTTGAAGTACAGTTAATAAATGCAATGAATTGTAAATATTGGGTAAATCAATGGATACTGACAAAATAAAAATAGAAATATTAGAATCATCATGCCACTCTGATATACTAAATATAGAGGTTGAATATGCTAAGAGCATGTAACATGGACATAGCAGAAGTTGTGGGGGAGGGATCATGCTTCTGATCAGAAAGCATGTCCATTTAGTAAGAGTATATATCCATTGTATGGGAAACATCAGAATAATTTTAAATTAGTTGATACTAGTGGACTTAATCCTGGACATTTTTAAAAATTATAATATAAATTTCACTTCTCATCACTGTTTATTGCCTTCATTTAGAATTCAGAGTTTATTTTATTTTGAAAGAAAAAGTATCATATTAGTTGCAATTTAAGAAATCTCATTTTTTTTAAAATTGCCTAAAAAAGAAGATTGGACTAAAATATCTACAATATCTAATACAATAAAACATAATACCTCATACAATCGAATACAATATCTACAAAAATCAACAATATCAAGATATCAACAAGCTTAAGTTTTAATCACAGTTAGAAATACTGGTCTTTCTGTAAAAAAAATTTGTTCTATATTAATATATGCCATAAAAAGTCAATAATATCTAATTTTATGAATTTTGGCAACTGTGGACTTAGGGTTGCTCATTACCTTTTCCCTTTGAAATACAAAACAGTAATGTAAAGATGCCAAACAATAATGTAATGCTCTGATACAAGGAATATAAAATAAGTAACCAGATAACATGTGCTCTTTATATGCGCAATCATAATTTTACCCTATATGTTAGGAAAACCTGCAAATAAATATATTTCACATTTTTTTGTCTACATATAAGTAAATAGGAGATTGGGTGAAATTAATGTATAAAAAAAAAGTTCTTATTTATACTGTGGCACAAGCTAGGTCAGAGGAGATTACATTAATTATTTTGACAAGGAATCAATCATTAACCATATTTAGCCAGTCATGTGGTTTGAACCACAGTCCACTCAAAACGTGTGTGCTTCTGTACCCTTGTGCCTGACCACTTGGCTAAGTTGAAATTACTTAGTGGGTGAAGGTAAAGAAAGCCTGCATGAGAAGCATGCAAAAGTTTGATGAAATTTACCGGTAAAACTACTTTGCCATAACGGCATTTGTATTGTTGCTTGCTCGGTAAACAGACGGTGAGTGTTATTGGTCAGGAGTAGAAATTGAATCCCATGGGAGATTGAAACCCTCCTGAAGTGGGGGGGGTAACCTGACCTTTTTTTTTTAAATCACTGGTGGACTAGTGGATAAATTGTTTATTAAGAAAAAAAAAAAAAAAGGCAAAGGAAGCCCACATGAGAAGCATGGCAAGCTTCGAAAAAGTTTACCGGTGAAACTACGTTAAGAACATTTTTTATGACGCCAGAACCTCCAATATGACTCTGTTCGTTATTCTAAAGATAAAAGGTCAGGTTACCCCCACCACTCACTTCAGGAGGTTTTCAAGCTCCTTTGGGATTCAACTTCTACTCCAGACCGATAACACCCACTGCCTGTTTATCAAGCGAGCAACAATACAAATGCCGTTATGGCAAAGTAGTTTTACCAGTAAATTTCATCAAACTTTTGCATGCTTCTTGTGCAAGCTTTCTTTATTTTAGTCACTTAGTGGAATGGTTTTGGATGAAATGGTGTTAGCAAGTCAATAATTATAGGTGAAGTGTCATTAGAACTTTCATTAGAACTGGTACTGGGTGGCATATTTTCTTGAAGTGCAAAGAAACTGTTGAAAGAATAAAGGCAGAATGTGAATTGTTTACAAGAATAATAAGTCAATTAGGTTAAACATTCTATATGCCTCTGTTCACAGAACCCTTTATAAAGAAGTTTAAAGATCAAAGTGCAGATAACACAGAAATTTTAAGGGGTGATAGCATCCCTTGTTTTGGTGAAGTAATGATAATTAGACATCCACTAACTTATTCACTTTAACCATTGTTATCCAAGACTCACAGATGCTCTATCAACCTTGTTTTATGATTTTGCACTGCTTTCTAAACATTAGACTTTTGATGTTTGCTAAGTAAAAATAAGCTTTTAATCATGAATAATTAAAATTGACAAACATGAAGATATTTGAGTTTTTATGATATGTCATAATAAAAGTTTATACATTTTCTATTTGGTATATTCATTTTGGTGGGCTCTGTTTTATAAGTTTAGGTATGAAGCAGACAACAAAAGGCAATACTTTATAAAAATCAGCAGACTGCTTATAATTTAGAAATTCTGCATTTTTTACATAGTAGAGAGGGACAACTGTAACTAATATTAAAATAGTGAAAACACTTTTAATACAAAATTTAATGCATATCTACCTGATTTTTTGAGATTTTTGTTCTGCAGTATGGTTGGTCAAAATACCATTAGTATTGTTGTCAAAAACAACAGTTTCTTCATCAGTATCTTTGCAAGACAGAAGCTGTTGCTTGGTCATTAACAATTTTTTGCCTAAAAATTGTCAAATTTGCATGAATTAGCCAAAAGTGTAATAAATGTTCCAGAAACTATACAAAAAAAAAAAAAAAAAAAAGCATAACTAACAATATTACAATCAAAATTTTGCTGCCAAATGCGGAAGTAGCCGAATGGTTGAATAATGGCAATTCAAATTCTTGTAAATTTTAATTAGGCTGGATAAAATAATATTATATACCACAATCATAAATATATATTGCTTATTAAACTAATCATATCTTTGAGGTAATACGACTTCCATCACGTTATAAAACCAATCAACTCATTACAAAGAGGCAAAAGATAAAATTGGCACAGTGCAAGGTAACTACAGTGATCTCAGACAGTTTTTAAATTCTGTACCGTGGGACCAACTGATGATATTACCAAGAACAAAGTCTAAGTGGGAGGCATTCAAGGAATTAATCGTGGAAGCTACTAAACGTTTCATACCTCTTAAAAAAATATTGTTCAAGGTTTAGGCCTAAATGGTTTTAAATGAATTAATGACATTCGTTGGTTTGGTTTTTTTTTTTTTTTTTTGGAGCTTTAGCAACTAAGGCCGTATTGCTCCGGGTATATGCGGTGGTCATTTCCTGACCTTTCCGCATCCTCCGTATTTGGTGGCACACGGGCTCGAACCCCGGTCTAATCAAGAAGCGTGTGCTACGCACTGCTGCTCCTGCCCACCTGGCTACGGAGGTGCCAATAAAAAATGACACTCATAGCAGAGAAGAAAAATGCATGGGATGTATATAAATTATCAGGCGACACAGAAGCCTATAGCAGATATAAGCTAGTCTGTAATCAAGTCACAAAGGAGGTTAGGCAGGTGAAGGCAGATTATGAGAAATCTTTGGCAAAGGATGCTAAGAAAAACAGCAAGAATTTCTTTACTTATATAAACTCTAAAAGGAAGGGGATGAATCAGGTTGGTCCACTTGATATCGATGGCTCAACTGTTGATGATCCTGCTCAGATAGCAAGCAAACTGAATGAGTATTTTGCATCTACATTCACGCATGAGAAGTAATTAAGGATTGAAAATGTCAGAAGGTTATCAAATTGTAGTAGGGTGCTTAATGATTTTGTAATAACTGAGAGAAAAGTGGAGGAGAAATTGTTGAAGTTAAACATAAGAAAGGCACCTGGGGTAGATAGGATCTATCCAGTTATATTAAAGGAGGCAGCAAAGGAAGTAAGCAAACCCTTAGCCATAATTATGAGAGCATCCTTGGACTAAGGGGAAGTCCCTATGGACTAGAGATTTGCAAATGTATCCCAAATTCACAAAGAGGGATCGAAGGGTGACATGAGTAATTACAGACTAGTTAGTTTAACTTCGGTTCGGGTAAAATAATGCAGTCACTGGTTAAAGATGCATTGCAGGATCACCTAGACAAGATTGCAGCAATAATTCAGACACAGCATGGGTTTGTTAAGGGAAAGTCTTGTCTGACAAATGATTGGATTATGATGTGGTTACAAAGGAACTGGATGCAAAAAATAATTTTGATATCATATACTTGGATTTCAGGAAAGCTTTTGACATTGTTGCGCATGAAAGGCTACTGTACAAATTGGAGCAGAATGGTATTAAGGGTAAGTTGCTACAATGGATAAAGGGATGGTTGAGTGGGAGAAGACAGAGGATAGTAATCAATAGGTGCTGCTCTTTGCAGACTAATGTTATTAGTTGTGTCCCCCAGGGTTTGGTATTGGGCCTTTTGTTGTTTTGTATATTTATCAATGATATTGATGAAAGTATATCAGGCTCAGTGTTGAAGATTGCAGATGATAGAAAGGATGGCAGGGTTGTTAATGACAGTAATGGCATTGTGCTACTGCAACAGGATCTAGAAAATTTGGGAAGATGGGCTGAGAAGTGGCAACTGAAGTTATTTAAACATTGACAAATGCAAAGTACTGCATATGGGTAGAAGTAACCCCAGAATGTACTAACTATGTGGTACTACAATTAGAGTGGTAGAAAATGAAAAAGAGCTGGGAGTAATTGTGCCAGAGCAGGTCATGGGGTTTTGTCAATGATATGCAGGAATTTTGCTAGCAGGGAAATGGAGGTGATTGTCCCTCTGTATAAGGTAATGGTCAGGCCACGCCTTGAGTACTGTGTAGGAGGCCTCATTTTAGGAAGGATGTAGATTTGCTTGAGCGTGTACAGAGAAGGGCACAAGATTGGTGAGGGGAATGAAGGGATTCTCTTACCAAGAGAGGCTTAAGTTCTGCAAATTGCAGCAGCTGAAGACTATGCACCTGCGACGTGATCTGATTGAGGTGTATAAGGGTTGAATGGGTTGAACACACTGAATTCTGATTGGATTCTTCCACTTGTTCAGATTACAAACCTAAGGGGAAATTGAGGAAAGACAGCTGTAGAATTGATGTGTGGAAATTTGCCTTTAGCCAGTGGGTGGTTAATTGCTGGAAAAAACTTCCATCTATCGTTGTGGAAGTTTATAGGTTAAATGAATTTAAGGTGGAACTGGACAAACATTTAGAGGAAATGGTTGTGTGAATTTTTTTTTTTTTTTTTTTGGCTGATGCTACATAAGCTCATACGCTTGCTTTCTTGCATCACACGCCATGATCTGGGCAATTCGTGGGCAATTCTGCCCAGACACGATAGGAGGGAGTATATGATGAGGGCCCTGTCAATCAATTCGGCCCTGGAAAGATTGTGCAGGGCTCAAGGGGTAGAATTTTTTTCAGCCTGGTCTGTACTTGTTAACAGGAGAGACTGCTTCTACAGGGATGGGATACACTTAAATAGAAAGGGTGCAAGAATGTTTGCTGATGCTATCGAGGCAATGTTAGGTGGATCGGAAAACTGCTAGATTGGGGGGATACAAGGACTAATAGATTAACAGTAGCCACTGGCAGAGGTGAAAGTGATTCTTGCACTGCTTCTATTGGAATGAGCCGCAGCCTGGAAAATAAGATGCAGGATATTTCAGAGACTGCTGGGAATCATTGGGGTACAAGTAAACACATGGGTTGTGTTAGGGTAGCTAAGAAAAAGAACAGGTGCATGTATACTTGTGTGTACACCAATGCTAGGAGTTTAGTAAATAAATTTGATGAATTTGAGGTATTGCTCAAAACATCAAAGGCAGATATTGTGGGGATTTCAGAGACATGGTGTCACACAGATATAAGAAATGCAGAACTGGAATTTGGGGAGTACAATGTGTACAGAAAGGATAGACAGGATAGGAAGGGAGGAGGGGTTATGCTATTAATTAAGAAACACATAAAATCCAAGGAAGTGAAGCCAGTCGACATCGCTGGACAGTGCAGTGTCGAGTCAGTTTGGTGTGACATAAGCATTGGGAGATCAAAATTGAGAGTAGGAGTGTGCTATAGGCCTAATGACTCTGATGAGTATAATAAGAAACTGTTCGGAGAAATAGAGTGGGCCAGTAAATCAGAGAGTCTTATAATGGGGGATTTTAACTTCCCAGATATTGACTGGAATTTGGGGGCTGGTCACTCACACAGTAGCAAGGCTTTTGTGGATTTATTGGATGATTGTTTTCTACATCAGCATGTTCGGGAGGCAACTAGAGGGAGTAATACTCTTGATTTGATTATCAGTAGTGATTCTTCATGCATTAAGAATCTGCAGATAAATGAACCACTTGGTGGCAGTGATCACAGTGTGCTGAAGTGGGAGTTACTCAAAGAGGTAACTACCATTAGGGGTAAAGGGAAGGGGTATTGCTTTCGTAAAGGCGACTACAATGGACTGAGACAGTATTTAAATTCTATACAGTGGGATCAACTGATGATATTGCCAACAGCAAATTCAAAATGGGAAGCATTCAAAGAACTTATCGTGGAAGCTACTAGGCTTTACATACCAACTAAGAAATATTGTTCAAGGTTTAGGCCTAAATGGTTGTCAGATGAACTAATGAGGCATATGGCAGAGAAGAAAAATGCATGGGATACATACAAATTAACACGTGACACGGATGCCTATGATAGATACAAGTTGATCTGTAACCAAGTTACAAAGGAGGTTAGGCAGGCGAAGGCAGATTACGAGAGATCCTTGGCAAGGGATGCGAAGAAAAACAGCAAAGAGTTCTTTACTTATGTAAACTCTAGAAGGAAGGGGATGAATCAGATTGGTCCACTTGAGATCGATGGGTCAACTGTTGATGACCCTGCTCGGGTAGCTAACAAACTAAATGAATATTTTGCATCGACATTCACACATGAGGAGTTATTCAGCGAGGGGAATGCCAGAGGTGTATTCAACTCTAGCAGTAAGCTAGAGAATCTTGTAATAACTGAGAGCAAAGTGGAGGAGAAATTGTTGAAGATAAACACAAGAAAGGCACCTGGGGTGGATGGGATCTATCCAGTTATATTAAAGGAGGCAGCAAAGGAGGTAAGCAAACCCTTAGCCATAATTATGAGAGCTTCCTTGGACTCAGGGGAGGTACCCATTGACTGGAGATGTGCAAATGTGACCCCAATTCACAAAGGGGGATCAAAGGCTGACACAAGTAATTATAGACCTGTGAGTTTAACTTCTGTTCCCGGAAAATTAATGGAGGCACTGGTGAAAGAAGCACTGCAGGATCATCTAGACAAGACTTCAGTTATAGCTAGGACACAGCATGGTTTTGTTAAGGGGAAGTCTTGCCTGACCAATTTGATTGGATACTATGATGCAGTCACAAAAGAACTGGATGCAGGGAATAACTTTGATATTATATACTTGGATCTTAGAAAGGCTTTTGATACTGTTGCACATGGAAGACTGCTGCACAAATTGGAGCAGTGTGGCATTGGAGGCAAGTTGCTGCTATGGATAAAGGGGTGGTTGAGGGGGAGAAGACAGAGAGTGGTAATCAATGGACACTGCTCATCGTGGACTAATGTTATTAGTGGAGTCCCTCAGGGTTCAGTATTGGGGCCTTTATTGTTTTCTGTATTTATAAATGATATTGATGATGGTATATCAGGCTTAATGTCCAAGTTTGCAGACGATACGAAGGTTGGCAGGGTTGTCAAGGACACTACTGACACTATGCTGCTGCAACAGGATTTGGAAAGGTTGAGCAGATGGGCTTCGAGGTGGCAAATGAAGTTTAACATTGACAAATGTAAAGTACTACATATGGGAAACAGCAACCCCAGAGCAACGTATCAACTCTGTGGTACTACACTGACAGTGGTAGAGAATGAAAGGGACCTGGGGGTGGTGGTGCAGGCAGATATGAAGTTCTCTGAGCAGTGCAGACGAGCTGCAAGAGTAGCTCATGGTGTATTGTCAATGATATATAGGAATTTTTCTAGCAGGGATAAGGAGGTGATTATTCCCTTGTATAAGGCAATGGTCAGGCCACACCTAGAGTACTGTATACAGGCCTGGAGGCCTCATTTCAGGAAGGATGTAGAGCTGCTGGAACGAGTACAGAGAAGGGCAACTAGATTGGTGAATGGGACAAAGGGGTTCTCTTACGAAGAAAGGCTTAAGTTTTGCAAATTACAGTGTCTGGAAACTAGGCACCAGCGGGGTGATCTGATAGAGGTGTACAAAGCCTTGAATGGTTTGAGCATGCTCAATGCTGATGGGATTCTTCCTCTAACTCAGAAAAATCACCTGAGAGGGCATAAATTCAAATTGAGGAAAGACAGATGTAGGATAGATGTGCGGAAATTTGCCTTTAGCCAGCGGGTGGTTGGTGGGTGGAACAGACTTCCATCCCTTGTCGTGGAAGTTGATAGCCTAAATAAGTTTAAGGCTCAGCTGGACAGGTATTTCGAACGAACAGAGGGGTGAAGTGGAAGTGGTTATTTTTATTTATTTATGTTACTTTTTTTTTTTTTTTTTTTTTTTTTTTTGGCTGATGCTGCATAAGCTTGGTTTCTTGCATCAAATGCCTCTACTAATGCTAATGCTAATGCTAATGCTAATGATAACTATTACTATTACAACAATTAAAGCGCTAATTAAATTAAAACAGGAATATGCTGTTTGGAACACTCTTGATAATACCTCATGATGCGGCTGCTGTTAAGTCCATATGCTTTTGCTACACTATGCTGGAATACATGCAATTAGAATGGCAAATGTGTAGAAGCCTTACCTTTACTTTATTTTGTGTTCCAGAATGGCATGCTATATTTTATCTGAGCACCCTCTTTATGATTTAAGACTGAATTTTTAAATACAAAAATGAGGCAAACTTCGTTTGAGTTATCTAAATATTTTTGAATTTATCATATTCCAATATTTACAAATTTTTAATAAGATACATTTCATGTCCTGTTCAACCTATCTTCTCTTCAGTCACCATTGAAGTTACTACTTTCTCTCTCTCTCTCCCCCCCATATAATACATCATCCAGACATTTTCAAAATTTAACAAGGGATCTTTTGTTAAATAAGATTGAAAATCAGGAATCTGCATTTGAGGAACTGGATAAGTAATGGTGGAGAAGGGTTTACCTTTAAAGACTTATACAGGGTGTCTCAAAAATACACACCATAAATTCAGGAATGAGTTCCTCATATGTAGACAATAAATATATTTTATATCAGCATAGTTCCAGAAATGCTTGGTTTCCAAGTTTGAAGGTCTGTCTATTACACTTAACTGTTCACATCACCTTATAGTAATTGTTCAAAATGTCCACCTTCTGCTGAATACAGGCCTCATATCGACGTCTCACGGACTCGCGAAGACGATGCAAAACTCCTGGCATGTTTCGTATTGCCTCACAACCTGTCACAATTCGATTGCAGAGAGCTTTCACATCAGCTACAGGATTCGAATACACCAATGACAATGGCTCCACAATAAGAAATCTAGTGGGTTTAAATCAGTTGAGCGTGGAGGCCAAGCAGTCGGTCCACCCCCTCTACTTCAGAACTCTGTCGGCAGCAAGAGGTGTAAAGGTTCCATGTTCACAAAGGCAGTGATGGATACCTTCAAATGCTTTTCTGTCTGGACATCTACATTCTGGGAACCTTTCGTGGTACAAACGACGAGTCTCCAAAGCACTGCCGTCTGCCAAACCATACGTAAAGTGCATATCCGCTTGCTCCTGATTTGAGTAAATGGTCAGAATGGAAAACCACCAGATTCTGTCAGAACCTTGTGATGAAGAAAATCACTTGCGGGAGATAAGACATTCCGGTTAATAACTCAGGAACCAACCATTTCCAGAACTATGTTGATATAAAATATTTTTATTGTCCACATATGAGGAACTCATTCCTGAAGTTATGCCGTATATTTTTGAGACACCCTGTATAACTGAAGTATGAAGTTACATAGGACTCAAAGAGGAATATAATCTCCAATTAAAGCAGAGAAATTGACTGAATCATTGAATGAAAACAACAATAAATCAAAACTGACATAATGGCCCTATCTGTTCATCCGGTCTAAATTCACTAGTAACTCTTGGCCCGTATATAAAGTTACTTTCAAAGTTCAAGACAATGCAAAATTCCAAAATTAAGATAAGGTTAAGATAAATTTACATTTTATTTAGCAGAAAAATCATGCTAAAGCTTTATATAAGATGCAATATACTGCAATAACTTTTTAGGGCCATGATAACAAAGATATTATCATAAATCAAATTGAACACACTCAATATTTGTAAACTGAACAGTTTTCAAAATTATTATACAAACAACAAAATTGCACTTAGTATTAGTATTGGCCGCATGGTGCAAGAAAGCCTATGGCTTATGCTGCACCAGCCAAAAAAAAAAAAAAAAAAAAAGACTTCTTGCATGCAAGTGGAGGGAACCTCAGGAATTAATAACTACAATAAAGAACCATGACTTGGGGGGGGGGGATAATTCTGTATGTAACTTTTGACTGGTATAAATTCATCTTGTATACAGTTTTTTTTTATAAATCTGTACACAAAAATACTTATCAGATTTTTGAAACCTAATACTGTGTTACAATTGTAGCAAAGGCAATAAATACCCACAAATTAACTACTTTAAATATATTATGTGAAGTTTTGAAGTAGACATGGTGCAACATATCAATTTTGACAATTATAATGTAATCTTTTTGCTTCAGGAAACTACTTTCTGACTTCAGTTTCTCTAAGCTTCAATTTTATATATATGTACAAGAAAATATATACAAGAAAATATATATATACAAAGTCAAGTTTACATTATATATATATATATATGTACAAATATACAAATAATGTAACTTTATGTAAGGTTTGAAGTGGAAAAAAATTCAAGTTGTGGATAGGGGGGTTGGAGGCGGCACATGTGAAAGTAGTGTCCCTCCTGGTGCATGTTTGTTCTTGTTTACAATGAACATCAATCAGCCCACAGTATTCTTCTGTAAGCTTTATGTACTGTATGCATGTAGCAAAATGTTCATAAATACTTCCTTTGTCAATGGCAACCATGTTTAGCAAAGGTGGTATTGGTGGCTTGTTTAAAAAAACAATGCCTCCCCTCCAGTAGAGTAAAGCTGCTAGATTAACTTAATGCTTTTGTATTCAATATCTTTAAATTTATTTTTGAATTGAACTTTATGTAAATTTCAAAAGTATGTATGCATCATAAAGAAATAAACATATAAGTAAATATTTACAGATTTTTTTTTTATTATGTAATATTTCTTAGGAAAGGTATACAACAGATATAAAATTTTTAATAAATAAAGTAATATTTTTATGTAGAAGAGTGTAATGCACCAAAACAAAAAATTTGTGAGATATAACAGAAGTGAAAAGTACAGCCGAACTTGGTTATAACGAGTACGGAAATAACAAGATCATGGCTGTAACGAGCAAAAAGCCATAATGATTTTAATTTATGTGTATTCCCATACAATCGCTCACTGTTATAATGAATGTACTACACGGATATACCGAACAAATTTTGGTAACTATGCAAACATTCTTAATTGCTCAGGTAGTCAAAAAAAATCCAATTCTTGGAATAGATGAAAATGAAAAGGGCGACTTAGCTTTATGTGCAGGATTAGCGGCCAGTTTATGACCTTGTCCTCCACGGACTGGGGCTATACAATAGTGCATTGTTGGTGTTCCACTTGTTGCATTACCCTATTCACAGATTGTCTTATATTCACTGAACCATAAATTTATTTCGAGACTTCTAGGAAGTTTGTACGCATTTTGGGGCCTATAGGAACTTTGTGTGCAGATCACTTTATCAATTTAAAGTAAAATCAGTTAGAAACAAACCCTTCGTATGGAAACATTTCTACTAACAAAAGAAAGTCTCTCTCAATTTGCGAAAAAGTCGAAATTATTCGTGATTTAGAACGTGGTGAAAAAAATGTTGAAGTGTGTAAAAAGTTTTCTTTGTCTTCTTGCATCGACATTGTGGAAGAATAAAGATGTTTCTATATCGGCACTGGAAAAGAACATAACCAGAAAAAAAAAATTTAGAAAGTGCGAGGTTAAAAACGTTGATGAACCATTGCTTCAATGGTTCACCACACAAAGAAGTGCCAGATTTTCAATAGACAGTCTGATCTTGAAGGCTCAAGTGGAAAAATTTGCTAAACAATTTGGACACAACGATTTTGTGAGTTACAATGGATGGCTTTATCGATTTAAAAACCGACATAACATTGTTTATGTTGTTGTTTGGTTTCTAGGAGCATTAGCAAATAAGGTCATATTGCTCCGGAGATGTGCGGTAGTCATTCCCTGACCTTTCCGCATCCTCCGTATTTGGTAGTCACGGGCTCGAACCGCAGTCTAATCAAGAAGCGTGTGCACTGCTACTCCTGCCCACCTGGCTACAAAGGTGCCTAACATTGTTTATGCAAAAATTAGTGGAGAATCTCGATCTGCAAATACAATAATGACAAATGAATGGATGACCGTGTTTGGCAGAAATCAGAAAAGATTTCAATGATGAAGACATCTACTGCAGTTGTGCTACTGCAACAGGATCTAGAAAACTTGGGCAGATGGGCTGAGAAGTGGTAACTGAAGTTTAACATTGACAAATGTAAAGTACTGAATATTAGTATTAGTAATGGCTGCATGGTGCAAGAAAGTCTAGGGCTTATGCTGCAGCAGAAAGAAAAAAAAAAAAAAAAACCAACCCAAATAAAACAATGATAAAAAAAAAAAATAAATAATAATAATTAATAAAAGAAAAGGAAATTAAACCTCTCATCCTATGCACTTCTCTCACCCGAAGGTACTATCCCGATGACCTTTGAATTTCCCCAAACTGTCAGCCTCTACCACCCATGTAGGCAAGTTATTCCAGTAATTTATAACTCGCTGGCTAAAATAAAACTTCCTGCAGTCCAATCTAAACATTTACTCCCATAACTTGAATTTATGTCCCCTAGTTCTAGCATCATTTATAATCTTGAAACTTTCGTCCTCATTCATTTTACTGATGCCTTTCAGAGCCTTAAAACACCTCAATTAAATCTCCTCTAAGGTGTCTAATTTCCAAACTCTGCAACCCACATATTCGAAGTCTTTCTTCATAAGGTCAACCTTTTGCCGATCTCACCAGGTGAGTTACCCGTCTTTGCACCCTTTCAAGAAGCTCGATGTCTTTCTTTAGGTGCGGTCTTCATACTTGAACACAGTATTCCAAGTGTGGTCTAACAAAAGCCTTATATAATGGGATTATCACGTCCCTGTCTCTACTTGCAAAAGTTTGATAGATCATCAATAGAACACCATGGGCCTTCCTTGCAACATGTTTACAATGCTCAGAAAATTTCATGTCTGACCGTATCATAATACCCAAGTCCCTTTCCTCCAGTACTGGGTTTAGTTGAACTTCACCAAGTGAATAAGTTATTTTGGGATTATTGTTTCCCCAGTTGTAATACCTTACATTTTGTTGGATTATAGCATAGATGCCATTTTTCTGACCATTCGTGAAGTCTATCTAGGTCTCTCTGAAGAAGCTCAAGCTTGACAGTGATCATTAACTACTCTACCAATTTTAACATCATCTGCAAATTTAGAAATCACGCCCTCTGTCCCTTCATCGATGTAGTTTATGAAAATTAAAAACAACAGTGGTCCTAATACTGATCCTTGGGGAACCCAACTTCTTACATCAACCCAATCTGTGGAATAGCCATTTATCACAACCCTCTGCCCCCGTCCTGAAGCCATCCTGCTATCCATCTAAGGATTTTCCCAGTGATTCCAACCTGTTCCAGCTTATAAAGCAGCTGCTCATGTGGGACTGAGTCAAAAGCTTTGCTGAAATTTAAAAAAACAATGTTGAAATTATTCCATAAATCCAGCTCGTGAGTGACCTTTTCAAAATAGCAAACTAGATTTGTTAAACACGATTTTCCCTTTACAAAACCATGCTGAGTATCCTTGAGAATTTCAATTCTATCCAAATGATCCTGAATTCTACCCTTGATCATTGCCTCCATGACTTCCCCTACCACTGAAGTCAGACTGACAGGTCGATAATTTCCCACTTCACTCTTACAGCCACCCTTATGTATGGGAGATACATTGCACTTTTCCAATCCAAGGAAATCTACCCAGAATCTACTGATGCTCGCATAATTAGCCTCAATGGTTCAATGCACTCACTTGCCACCTCCCTTAAGATTATTGGGTATATTCCATCAATTCCAGGAACCTTACTGGCCTGTAGGCTTGAAAGTTTTTTCATTAAATAATCTTGCGAAATTTCAATATCTAATTACATATTTTTCAACTTCACTCCCACAATTTCCCATTGCCACAAAAGGTTTTTCATTTGTAAATATTGATGTAAAATAACTGTTCAGTTCATCTGCAATGGCAGCTGGTGTATTTAATACTATCCCCTTTCCCTTATGTAAAGGTCCGATCTGGTTTGTCCTGCTCTTCTTGGCATTTATATATGTGAAGAATTCCTTATCCCCCCCCCCCCTCTTTGTTCTGTTTGCTAGTGATTTCTCATAAACTGCCTTTGCCTGTCGAACCTTTTCTCTGGCTCTATTACAGATCATCTTGTAGCTGTTATAGGCTTCAGTACTTTTTATTTCTCTGTAACCTTTCCTTTCCATCTTTTTCTGCTCAAGTAATGTGGCAACTTCACTATTCATCCAACTTGAAACCCTCCTTGAGTATTTTTTTAATGATAAATACGCATTCAAGGCATCTGTGATTAATGTTTTAAAAGCATACCACAGTTCAATTGTATTCATTCTCTGTGCAATATCTACCCAGTTAATAGAGGCCATGTAGTACCTTAAGGCATCGTAATTTCCTTTTCTGAAATTAAAACCCATTCCTTTGCCTTTTACTACTGCTACCTCTCTCATGAACATTCACCGTAGAACTCCGTGATCACTTCCTGCTACTGGTTCCTCTACTGTCAGCCCTGTTATGTCATCTGATTCATGGGTGATGATGAGGTCTAGGATATTCTTTTTTCTAGTACTTTCCCTGATATGTTGATACAAATAACAGTCATCTAGTTGATTTAAAAATTTTGTTCCCCATGTCAAGTTTCTTTCCCATTTACTCCAATCAATTAGAGGCAAATTGAAATCACCCACAATAAGACATTGATACTTACTTGCCCATTCCATTTGCATGTAGAGGCTTTCGTCAATCTTCACAATCACTTGGTCTGTAGATTACTCCTACTCGCATTATACCTTTGTTTCCAACTATCTCACACCATACAGATTCTATATTAGCATGTGAAACGTCTGACTCCAGGAAAGCTATCATCGCACTCAGGATGCTTCTGATAAGAAGCATTACCTAATGTTGTAATGCTTCTGATAAGAAGCATTACGACAATCTCACAAGCTCAAGGTGCAGTGGACACATTAGTCAATTTTTTTTTGAAGGAACTGAGGCAAGTAATGAGACTTTTAACGAGTTGAGTGTTTTAAGGGGAAATTTTTAAAATAAACATCGATTTTAAGATTCATAAATAAAGACTAATTGAAATCGTGTTTATTATTAAATAGTATTGTTTTTAATTAAAGAGAAATAAATTGTGTTTAGCATTAAGTGTATTGTAGTTTATACAAGCATATTAATACAAACAATATTTAGGTATATACTTATATTATTTTTTTCACTCTAATATTTCTTTTGTTTTTTGAATTCTTTTTATCAAGTTATTGAGCATTTAAAAAAATTGGAGGTAGATTTAACTCATCACTGATATAAAGCGATCATTGTTTAACAGCCCCAGTGGTTCCCCATCTCTGCAATCACTGATACAGCGAGTAATGGTTATCATTATCATTATTAGCCATATGGTGCAAGGAAGCCTGAGGCTTATGCTGTACCAGCCAAAAAAAAAAAATCTGAATTACCCCGAGAGAGAGAGAGAGGTAGAAGGGAATCACCAAGAAAAAGAAGAATGATGATATCCAGCTCAGGACCCTGGGTGTGCCAAGCCCATACTCACCAGAATTGAGCCCTGGGGTCATAATGAGGAAAATTTGTTGGTCCCTTGATGCCTGTTATAATCAAGTTTGACTGTAGTTCATATTTCAAGTATGGGATCCCAATTCACATAAAACAACTTGATTCAGTCAAGTTTTATGTAAGTTGGAGACTGCTTGTGTGTATATATCGCATATGTAATGCAGTAAGGCCACATCTCAAATTTTTATCAAAACTGAGTTACGTGTAGGGTAATGATATGGAGATTCAGTTACGATAACTGCAGTAAGGCCATATACTTAGTTTTAAAAATAGCTGTTAGGGAGGATATATGTCCTTCAGTTTCTTAAGGAAATCCAGTGCACATCTTGACTTGTGGCCCTGCTGCAGTAAAATTTGGGACATGTGGTCCTACTGCATTACATGTGCAATATATATAAACTGGGTTTCATACTATTGTCTAAAAATGATGTAGTTATTATTATTAGCCATATGGTGCAAGAAAGCCTGAGGCTTATGCTGCACCAGCCAAAAAAAAAAAAAAAAAAAAATTCCTGAGTTACCCTGAGAGAGAGAGAAGTAGAAAGGAATCACCAAGAAAGAGAAAGAGAAGAATGATGATATACAGTTCAGGACCCTGGGTTTAACAAGCCCATACTCACCAGATGTGAGCCCCTGGGTTGTTAATATTACTGTAATAGAATAAATATGCGAAACGTTAAAGCTATTGTACATAGTCAATTAGGCTTTATACATGAATTAAAACATTTTGTTCAATTCCATAATTTAGTTAATTTTAATTTAAATTATCTGTAAGGAATAAGGTGTAAATGGGACATGACTAACAGACTAGTAATATAGTAATATCCTTAGTCTGGATTAAAGGTGAAAGGTAATAAAAGTAAGAAATGATAAATAGAAGTTAATAAAGCAAAAATTGAAATTAGAAAGGTGAAAATAACATTCTTCCACTTGGTCTGCTGTTTCATCAATGGCTTTGAGCAGACTGATAGTCAATTTAAAAAGAATGTCTCATATATACCCGTTTCTGTCATCCTATACCAATTTTTCCAGACTTTAACACTTAGGTAATATTCTGGTAAATAATTATGAATGGCAATTATGAATTGCATATAATATAAGTTTAATTCAGCAAACTGGGATAGGAGACTCAAAGCCCAACGGGTATGTATCAGTTAAAATGAATATAGGGTGTTACCTCCTGCACGTCTTGTGGTGGTCAGTCTTAAAAGGCGGTCTAATTCTTTGCCTTCTGGTAGTTTTATGTATGCTGACATAAAATTTAGTGTGCAGCCGCACCCTTCATGATCTGTGGCGTGATAGTAAATTGATGTGGACAATAATCCCTATGCCTTTACAGCTTTAATTGCCAGAGAATGTAATGAACGCAAATTTATATTTTAATGATATATCAGGTTTAGCCTGTGAAGGCAGAATGAACCTATATGAACTCACATTACTTAGATATTATATAAGAAGCATGTTATGTAATAAAAAAGTAGAACGTGTAAAAAAAAAAAAATTTTAATCATCTGGACATGAGCCGGTATAGCTTTTCTAAGGCATAATGAACTCATGTATGCCTGGGGGATAACTATTCACATATGTACAGCCTCCTTCACGGTGAATTTGCACCCTGTGGTACCTCGACTTATGCTATTATTATTATTATTAGCTATATGGTGCAAGGAAGCCTGAGGCTTATGCTACCAGACAAAAAAAAATTTCCGAGTTACCCTGAGAGAGAGAGAGACAGAGAGAGAGAGAAGTAGAAGGGAATCACCAAGAAAGAGAAGAATGATGATATCCAGGTCAGGACCCTGGGTGTGCCAAGCACATACTAACCAGATGTGAGCCCACTATAGAAAATTGTATGGTTAATATAATTGTGTTATGTATGTGCTGGTGGGGTTAATCTATGTACTAATCGTGTAAGGGATTTAAGGTAGATTGTAGGATTCCAATGTCTGAGGAAATATTTATTAAATTGTCTTTTGTTAGGGGAGTTAAATTTGGACATCGGGGTTACAGTGCAGTCAGCTGACGAGCCTCGTCTGAGCACAATAAACCCGGGGATCAAATTTTGGTTGTTTATTGTCTATAACCTTTTAAATAGTTTGATTATTGGTCTATCTGGTAAAGTATGGATAGATCCTTCGTGACTCGGTGTAATAATGGGTCTTAATAATCCTTATGGTGCAATTGCAAACCTGTTTCTAAATGGGCATGGGTAAATTTTTTCAATGACTCTATTAAGGCAAGGTTCACCTGTATGGCAGCTTTAATATGATGCCTGATGTAATTGACCGGTATATTATTCTTTGTGAGTATATCTCTCAATTTTATTAATGCTTCAGTCAGGTTATCTGGATAATTACAAATGTGTAATATTCTGTTTGTCTGGTTTCTAATGGTGCTGTCATGTATATGCTTTGCAAAACTGGTCTCCCAGTGGGTAAGTTTTATAGATGGGAAGTTAAAATGGTCTCTCTTGTTGTAGTGTCTGATGTAAACTTTGTTATTGGAAATCGTGATTTGGCTATTGAGATAGAATGCCTGTTGATTGCTTTCCGGGTTGGTGTGTCCTAAGGTCAGATCGTCAGGTTAATTTCCCTGGCTATACTGTCGAAATTATTGAAATTGACAACTAGGACATCGTCAATGTAGTGTAGAAATAAATTTCGTCTTTGTTTTCACAGAAATGCAAATAGAGATTGGCTATGAAGCACGAACTACTGGTCCCCACACACCTCTATTTTGCACATAGATACAATCACCCATAAGTATGTAGCTGTTCTTGACACTTAGATTAATAAGGTCTAGCCAGTATTGTTTATTACAGCCTAATTCTTTTTGAAATTCTTCATAATAGTTTAAAAGTACTTTTTTTAAATTTTCGTGTGAGATACTGGTGAAAAGGTTTTTGAAATTGTACGAGTATAATTTGCTGATGTTATTGTTTTTGATATAGTCTATATACTTACTATTATTGGTGGTAAATTTTGGGTTAGTGAGTTTGTTGGTTGGAATATTTAGTTTGGCCTCCATAATATTATTGGATGATTTTATGTAGCTGTTCCTGCAGGTGATGATAAACCTTATTCCTATAGGGACTTTGTGGAATCCAATATATGAAAGGATATCTAGTGTTATCTATTTTAATTTTGATTTTTTTGTGCATTGCTATAAGTTTTTTGGTAATGGAACAGGGTGGATTTCACGATCTTATATGTATCACTGTGGTCAATTTCCTTTTTAAGTATATTTATGTAGAATTTTTTACAAATAATGCTGAAATTGTTATTGGCTTTGTCAGTACTTGTGATGACAAATTTATTTTGCAGGTCCTTAATTTTGTTATTAATTCTTGTTAGGTTGTATTGTTTGCACAACATTGATGTTGTATAATTTCTCTGAATCTCGCCAAGATTAGTTCCTTGGCAGTAATTATACAGCTTTGAAATGCTTCCACTGGGGTATTGTATTTGTAGGATGTTTCGAAGGCAAATTGAAGAAGGTCCATGTTGATAGAGTTGTGAATGTTTTTTTAAGTCGTTTTGGGAGTTGGGTCTGAATTTGGTACCTTTGCTCATAATCTCTTGCAGGGTACTGTCCTTGATGATAATTATGCGTTTGTAATGTGCATCTAAGAAATTTTTATATTTGTTATCGCGGCAGTAACAGGGTTGATCTGTGGAGTCCACATTAGCTGTGGTGTTTTTGTAGTTACAATATAGTCATCCCAAGGCTTGTTGTATTTATGTCCAATTTCTATGCTGATTTTTTTTATGAGTAGATATGCTTTAGTTTTATTCATGATTTCTCTGAGATTAACTAGGTTGAATATACGATCTAGAAATTTAATTAAGCAGTATTCTTTTGGTGTACTTGTAGAGTAGCCAATACCGATTCTGAATTTAAAAATGTGTTCTATAATATGAGTGAGTTGTATGTTCTTGATAGTGCATTTTTCTTATATCTTGCTTAAGGCTTTTGGTTTGCTAATTTTCAGGGCGCACAGTGTGTTGTGTATGATTTCACATTAATAGGATCCCTGTCCCATGCTGTCAGAAGTTTTTCAAAATTGTTAAGATCTTGGTCTTGGAGTCTATTCCTGTATTAGCTGTTGTATTCTTGCTTAACTTTGAAATTTTTCAATTCGTTAGCGTGAATGGTTTTAGTTAGTTGAAAAATGGTGCATGTTACACTGCTGGGGGCTAGTGTACATGAAGTTTCTGCCAATGAATCTATTATTCAATCCATATGGGTAGAGTGATTTATATTGTAGAATAAACAGGTCTTCCAATACTTCTCTTTTGACAGAGTTTTCCATAATAGCAAAGATGGCTAATGATATATTGGTAAAATTGTGCTTTTGAAAGTGTCTGAGTTCTATTTCATTGGTGTGTTTGTCTGTAGTATTGGAGCTGTTGTCTTTGGTTGTCTTTTCACCGTATTTCTTTATTTGTGATCGGTTTAGATTTAGCCTTATGTGTAATTCTATTACACATATTCCTTATGTGTACTAGTTTGCCCTATATATTGAATGCCGCATTCTATAAATGTAATGAGGTATATAACATCTTTTGTATGGCAAAATATAGGTATTATCAGTGCTTTGTAAGTGCTGGCTGTGCATGTATGGGCACGTTTTACATAGCTTACTGTTGCATTTTTTGAATTTAATATCTTTGGGATTTTGGGTTTCAAATTATTCACTGGAGGTGTGGCAGCATTGCATGCTAATTGATTAATTTCAGGAATAGTCAGTCCTGCGTGGTCATGTTTAAGCCCGGGGTGCAATTTACACTGTGATACCTGTACAGCATTTTGTTCCAATTCGTTGTGTTATTTGTGTTGTTAATAAGTTATATAAGGCTATGTTCCATGAAAATACCCCTATCTTCCCATAGATATTGACTATCTTTAGGTTTTCTTTAGTTGACTAAAATATAGTATACAAATCGATAAATATATATTGAATTTAATACTGTAGTCCCTGTAGCTGATAAGCAAATCAGGATACTGCCAGTGTATAATAAACTGGGTTTCATACTATTGTCTAAAAATGATGTAGTGTTAATATTAGTGTAATAGGATAAATATGTGCAACATTAAAGCTATTGTACATAGTCAATTAGGCTTTATATGTGCATGAAAATATTTTGTTCAATTTCATATTTTAGTTAATTTTAATTTAAACTAGCACACATAAAACTACCAGAAGGGAGGAATTATATTGCCTATTTGGACTGACCACCACAAGACATGCAGGAGGCCTATATTCATTTCAAGTGATACATACCTGTTGGGCTTTGAGTCTCCTATCCCAGTTTGCTGAATCACATAATGTTAACTAAATTAAACTTATATTATATCCAATTCATAATTATTTACCAGAATATTACCTAAGTGTTAAAGTCTGGAAAAATTGGTAAAGGGATGACAGAAACAGGTATGTATGAGACATTCTTTTAAATTGGCTATTGGTCTGCTCAAAGCCCTTGATGAAGTAGCAGACCGATGACCAAGTGGAAGAATGTTATTTTCACCTTTTTAATTTCAATTTTTGCTTCATTAACTTCTATTTATCATTTCTTACTTTTATTACTTTCACCTTTAATCATAGGCTAGTACTATATTACTAGTCTGTTAGTCATGTCCCGTTCACATCTTATTCCTTACAGATAGTTTAAATTAAAATGATCTAAATTATGAAATTGAACAATATATATAAAACTGCTGTAGTAGTACTTGTATCAACACAGTTCATCATACCAGTAACAATATGACTAGGAAACTCTTGACAACTTCCCAAAGCAGTGAATTTCTCAATCAATCAAAGCTCATACTTCTGCTATTATATGAATGGATGAAATTTGTTGATAATCTCCCATGATGCAGCTCTGATTTCGTTCTAATAATCACAACTGTCTGCAGCTGTTATTCAAATTGTGTAATCACACAAACGTTTAAAGTTGGGGTTTTTTTTTTTTTTTTTATTTTATAACTATAAAATGTGATCATGGGAAGCTGTCCTATGAATGCAAACTGCCAAGTTCATAATCAAGAAACAAACAAAGTAATTTCAAAGCAACACATTTTAAAAATAATAATAATAATAAGAATAAGAATAAAAACTGCATATTTTCTAAGTTTATATGATGTACAGAATAAAGTTTATCAATAAACATAATAAACAGAATAAAGTTGAATAAAGTAACTGTCAGTCAATCAGGAGCAACCAATGAGTGACACATTCACTGAGTTTCAATACATTGAGAAACTAGCTACTCCAAGGTTAAGGCAGTTTCCTGTGGAATAATGTCCTGCATGATAATATTGTATCTCATGCTGAACAACCAGAAGAAGAGCACAGACTAGCCATTTGACTACTTTCTGGCTTGGCCTCAACTGTACTTGCTTGCTGCTACTTAATGGGCCTTAGGGATGTTTCCTCCTTAGAGATTTTTTATTTCATAGTTCTCCCCCTGAAAAAAAAACTTTAGGGAGCTACACTTGTGATTAGACTAATGTAGTAACCAAGAGTAACTGAGTAGTTTTTGTTTCTATTTTTACTTCCATTAGTGCAGAGTCCCTTTTTATCAGTGCTCCCCAAGAAGCACTTACTACAAACAGCTCCAAATTAGAAAGTAAGCTATCCACATCTCATGTGCAGATAGTGCGAGCTGTGTCTATATTGATGGCATAACCCCATCAGTAAAGACATATATACAAATTTAACAGAGCTGGCAGCTAAAAAATTATATTTTAAATACAAAGTATAAGATAAATACAGAGCAACCTCAATATAATGCAGGAGTCAGGCAACAACTTTATACCAGCATTATATAAGTGAAGCATGTTACAGCCAAAAAAATGCTACCATTTTTGACCCAGTTTCTTTAACATAAATACACTTTATTTAGTAATGTTTTATGAGCGAGCATACAGAGTAAATGACAACATATTAAAGGTTATATCATTCCCTTTACATTCTACTAATATACAACGCCATTATGGAATTACATTTTATGCATCCATTCTGCAATAGTCATGCAATTTAGTTTGCTAGAAATAATGATAGTATTTTTTCAGTATATAATTCTTAATAGTGGTTAGATGCAATAAATGAAGATGTTCACTATCACTCTTATCCTATGAAGTTCTAACCATGCCATCGCCTCATTAATGTTTTTAATCGCTTTGTTAATTTCTGGTGCTTTTTCCTTACATGAGTCATCCATATTATCTTCTGAGTCACTCCCTCTGTCACTGGCCTTCTGTTTGTCAATTGTCTTCCACTGTTCACATAGACTGCAATATTTTCCTCACACAGGTAATGTGCAACTGGAACTTCCGCATCTACCTCAATCCAAGCAGGCAAGTCATTTGCTCCAAAACTGCCACCAAGTAGATTACAAGCAGCCATTGCCTTCTTGTTCTGAAAATGCTGCTAATTCAAGTTATTATTAGTGATTTTGTCTTTTCAATACATTTTTAACAAGGCTGTTTTTAGTTGCTGTTGAGCTTACTTTATCCTCCACTAATCCAATATTGTATGCAAATTTCAAAAATTCTAGAACTTGAATTTCTGAGTTCCAAAACCAGCAAGTAACTCACCATGATAGTAGGCTTTGAAGGCTTGAATAATGCCCTGATCCATGGGCTGAACTAATGCAGCTGTGTACCTTTGAAGAAACCCAACTCTGATCTTACCATCTTTTGATTTCAAGACATCAGCCAAAGAATGAACTGGACAATGATCCAACAGTAACAGAGCTTTTTTTGACCCAAGTGTTCTTGGAAAGCAAGTGGCATCTCGATGATGGTACAAATTCACTTTCAAACCAGGAAGCAAAAATATCACTCATCATCCAAGCAATGGAACTATTTTCATAAATAGAGATTTCATATTGACATGCTTAAAACACTGGGGACATTGACTTTTTCAAATGCACAGTGGCTTTATTTTGTGATTTCTAGTCTTGTTTGAGCACAATAACAGAGTAATTCTCTCTTTGCTAGTTTTCATGCGTGCTTTGTTTGGTGACTTTTTAATATCCAGTGATTTGCCAGGAGAAGTTTAAAGTACAGCACTGTTTTGTCGCATTTGTACAACTATTCATCTGTGAATTCACCACAGTGAACCACATTACACAGAAATTCAGGAAACGCTTCTGCTGCTGTAATGTCACCAAATGCAGATTTGCCTACAAGACTAACCTGGGATATCCCATGACAAGCCTTTCATCTCAAAAGCCATCCTGCAGAAGCTTTAACTGTGCCACCATCATCTCCACCAAGTAGCTTACAAAATTTAAGTGCCTGTGCTTTCAAAATTATCCTATTTACTGGTCCTTCTTCACTACACTGCTTTAGAAACCACTTGTATAAGCATTGGTCCACATCACTGTTTTCACAGTCTGGTTTTCTTTCTTTGGAGGCCTATTTCATTTTCTTCGGCATCCACATTTTATGAATACAATTTTCCTTCCTCTTTTATCCAACCAAGACTGTTCCTTCTGGAATTCCACCTTGTAAAATGTACTGCAAAATTTTTCCACTTTAATCTTTAACTTTTCTTCAAATGTATATTTTATTTTGGTGGCCATTACTTCAGTCCTACCGATTTACTAATTTTGCCATGTATTTATTTCTGATAGCCGAGAATTTACCATGTTTTGAGAAAACTAAATCAAAAATAAACTGTCCAGCCTATCACAGTGCTAAAGTGAAGCCACATGACTTCTCCAAAAACAACTTATCAGTTCATGTATATTTTTGTCTAATTGAGTCCTCAGCAATTTTTGCTATCCTAAATGTAACTTCCAGTCGAAGAAAGGATGTCATGTGCTGTTGTTTATGAAATTTACTTTGTAATTAATGTAATGCACTTGATGAACAGTAGCTGCATTCCCCGCCAAAGATAGCTGTTTGTAATAGCCTTCCACTGATATACTCTTTTACTGCATCTCTAGCCGAGGGGAGAAACTGGGTATCTACAGTAATTAGTCTCTGATCAGCCCTGCTGTTTACAAAAATTACTCTGCACCTGAACACTGAAAATATCAAAGTGAATGTACAACCAATTTGTAATCGTGTGTTTGTGCAAGAGTAGGCGTCAATCAGGACTAAACTAAGAGATGCACAGACAAGCCGTATGAGAAGACAGAATATTATCATTTAGAAAAGCATTTCTAACGCTAACTGTTATTTGGATTTTTAGGAGCATTAGCAACTAAGGCCATATTTCTCCGGGAATATGCAGTGGTTATTCCCTGACCTTTCCGCATCCTCCGTATTTGGTGGTGACGGGCTAATGCTAACCTTTTTATTAATTTAATAGTAGCAAAATTTTATGATTAGCACAAATAATAAAGGTAAGTGTTTGTAACTCATTAAATACAAGAGTCAGTTAAAATTACTCAAATATCTTAGAGCAAAATACACTAAATATTAATTTTTATTTTAAAATCATTAAAAAAATTATTGGATTAATTGCCAAGGTAAGATATTTCCAAGGAAAAAATTAAGTGGGGCAGAATATAAAAAAAGAAGAACAGAAAACAAGAAGAAACGAAAAGGAAGTACGTTAAAGTATTACAAAAGCTACAACTATTGCACATGCATAAAAAGGTGATGAACTGGATGATGATAAATTTCTGATGATGATAAAGTAATAGGACAACTTACAGTGGAGCAAGAAAATTATGTTTCTATTGGGGGTGAAAATCAGAAGCAGTGGTGAAAACATTCCCACAGAAGCTATCAAGGATCCTGGTTGTTGCCCCAAAATTTTTATCAAGAAATTGGATAAACATGTTGGTGGAAGTTAGACCTAAACAATGAATAATGTTTCATTTTCTTTGAGTGAAAAAGGATGATTTTCAAGTGTATATTATACAAGGACATTAGCAAACAATGAAAAGGTAAATCATGACTGGTTAATATATTCACTTTCAACAAATAGTATATACTGTTTTTGCCATAAAATATTTGGAACTGCAAATATTCAATTATGTTCTACTGGCTTTTCTGATTGGAAGCATGTTAGTCTTAATTTGCAATGACATGAAATATCTTCTACTCATATTTCTAATTACAATAAATACTTTACAATGAAGTCCATGTTAGTAAAACAAACATCTGTAGATAGAGAACGATGTTGCTTGTATGACCTAGAGAAAAATTGGTGGACTGAAATTTTGAAACAAATTTTTGCTGTTGTTCAATATTTAGCTGGCCAGTTTCTTGCATTTCACGGTTCCTCAAGTGAATTGTACGTTCCCAATAACAATAATTTTTTGAAAACAATTGAAATGTTAGCTAAATTTGATCTGTACATAATGGATCATCTTTCCAATATTAAAAAAAGATATATTTGCCGTATGCCACATTATCTGGGAAGTAAATTTCAGAATGCAATCATTTCTTTAATTGCTGTCAAAATAAGGAAAGAAATATTAGATAAAGTCGAAAATAGCAAGTGTTTCTCAATTATTCTAGATTGCATCCCTGACAATAGCCATGTTGAACAATTAACATTTATCATATGTTTTGTTGTATATTCCGGCAATAACGTATAGAATAGGATTATTATGTAGTTTTATGTATCAGTTTCAGTAAAAAATTTTAAATTTGTGTCATTGTGTTCATCTTACTATTAAAAACAAAGTTTTTCAGAAATCTTTTAGTTTTTAATACTAATTTTAATAATTGTTTGCATAAAGAAAACAAAGTTTTTATATTTATATTTATAATTTTGTGTTCCTTTGTTTTGGAATTAATATTTTCATTTGGGGGGGGGGAGTGATCTGATCTACCCTGGGCTACCCTATGGGCAATTTAATCTTATTTTATTTAAAAAAACTGTAACTACTGTACAGCAGTGTAAAATCAGTTCAAACTAAACTCTTGTCTCATTTTCTGTATTAGTTGAAATGCGAGCACAAGTTTCTGAAACTCATTTTTCTTGGGTGAGTTACAATAAAGAAGATAAAATGCAAATAACTACAGTATTCAATTATCCTAAACAAATGGATTGAATCAGGGGGATGGACATGACAGTGCACAAAGACACTATTCTGGTTTGTCATATGCATTGCAGCGTCATGTACATACATGATTATTAAAAATAAGCTACTTTATTAACAACTGTTCTTTCTGTAAAATTTTCAGTTTTGATCTGTGACTAAATTTCAATGGAAAATTTTTTATATGACTAAAATAATTATTTACCACCATGTGCTAAATAATTATTTTAATTGGGCATTTTTTAAAGTTCCTGTAATTTGACATGCAATATAAATAAAAATCAGCCGTAGGTTTTATTGTAGGTTCCTTTCCTTGTGTTCTGTAATATGTTGTGCAATAAAAAGAAATAAAAATGTTATATTTATTTGAAGTGTTATTAATTTTATGCTAAAAAGGATTCCAGCCCAGGATGAGTTACATTTTTTACCTATATGGACTGTGAAGAAAGCTTTAATTTATTGTAGTTGTTTTCTGTTATATGACTTTTCTATGGATACATCCATGGATTTTGTTTTTTTTTTGAACTGACATTTATTATCCCTATATGTTGGTCTACATTGGATTAGTGACAGTCATTCAAGCTCCTTTTGCTGTCAAACTCTGAACTTACTGATCTAGCTTTTCTTCTTTTTCATCCTTTTTACTTCTGTTCTCTGGAACAATTATTCTCCTTACCACATATCTTCAAACTGACAGTCTTCAGTCATTCAAATATAATAACAGATGCTTTCTTTTCCTTATTCCTATACCCATCATAGCACTAATGAGTATATAGGTTTATTAAGTTTTGCATTCAGGCTTACCATAAAAAAAGAAAACTCAAAACTATAAGAAAATTACATACTCTCTTCTTCATTCATCCTTTCCAGTTCAATATCTGATAAAAAACTGAAGTGTTTAGAATCTGCAGGAGGGATTGGTAATGTGGACTGTTGAATAACTTGTTCAAATCGACGCTTCTTCTCGCTAAATGTTAAATGTTCTGGTTCAACCACTATTTTTTCCATATTTTCAGAAGGCTACATAAACAGAGTAAGAAAATAAAAGCAGTAAGCAAATTATTAAAGAGAATAAAATTTAACAATATATTAACAATCCACATAGTAAAAATACTTGAAAGACTTCTAACTATTCAGAAAAAAAAAGTTTTTAATTGACCAGAATAGATGCGCTTTTAACCCAGTAGTGATGTCAACTTTCGTTTTAATTTCTGGTAAAATTTTTGTTTTTTAAATTCTTGGAGTATACCAATATGTCACATTTCCTTAAAGATTACAATATTTATTGTAAGTATTTTTAAATTTTTAATAGGAAATTTAAATATTTTAAAAATGCTGTTTTTACACCTTTGATTTTCAAAACAATAAAACTTTTAATAAAAAACATTATGGGAATCCTGCTGTCTCGAAACTATACTAGACACGTTGGACACAGACAACTTGTGTGATTGAGACCCGCTAATATTTGTAAAATCGGACAAATGCAAATTTATTGTGATTTTCTCTTGCTGTGTCCTCATTTTGAATTTAAATCAATGTTTTGAATTTAACCAAATAAAAATAGAATAATACATAGGATATTAAGAAATATTATATTTTAAGTCAGGAAATCTTTTATCTGGGATATTTTTCAGGAATTACTGCTTCCATGTAAGATGTAATCAAAATAGATGGAAATTATTTCAAAGACCTGCTTAAAGATGGAAGAACCTTGCAACAAGACAAAGTAAAAAAAAAAAAAAAAAGCTTTAACCCCAAATCCATGAATGGCAAATAATTGAAATCAACCGAATTGAATAATTCGATTCAATAATCAATTGAATAATTGAAAGTATAATACTTTCAATTATTCAATTCGAAATAATTTCCATCTATTCTGATTACATCTTACGTGGATGCAGTTATTCCTGAAAATTATTCCAGGTAAGAGATTTCCTGACTTAAAATATAATATTTCAAAATTTTAATATTTTTTAATATCCTATTTATTATTCTATTTTTATTTGGATAAATTCAAAATATTGATTTAAATTCAAAATGAGGATACAGATTCTCTACAAGAGAAAATACAATAATTTAGCATTTGTCTGATTTTATGAATATTAGCGGATCTCGATCACATAAGTTGTCTGTCCAACATGCAAAATATAAAAACACGAAACTATTAGTCTCTTCCAAACCTGCACATGCAAACTTTTCTTTTCCCCCTTATTATGTATATAAATATTATATACATAATTACTATCGATCATTTCCATTTCGAATTTATTTTAAATTTGGTATGCTGTGAAGCTAGTGAAATCTACAAATTACATGTTTCTACCTATTGATCGAGAGTGAAAATTGTGTTTCATGTTAATTATGTGAAAACAGCAACAAGTATTTCTTTGGAGGAGACTACTCCAAAGAGCACCATAAGTGAGAAAGCATTATAAGCAGGATCCCTTTTTTTGGGGTTTTGTTTGTTTATTATTTGGTTTTTTAGGAGCATTAGCAACTAAGGTTTGCTCTGGGGATATGCGGTGGTCATTTCCTGACCTTTCCGCATCCTCCGTATTTGGTGGTCACGGGCTCGAACCCTGGTCTAATCAAGAAGCGTGGGCTATGCACTGCTGCTCCTGCCCACCTGGCTACGGAGGCACCCCCTTTTTTTGGGGGGGGGCTAGTTTATATATTTGTTCAATATTTTGGTAGATAACATTAATTTTTTTTTTTAAATGAAGCAATGGATAATATTTTAAAATATTAACCATTATTAATATAAAACGTTTGTTTTCCAGAAATTAAAATTTTAGTTTATGGAAATTTTTTTTTTTTTATTCTAGCTTGGAAAATTCCATTATTTCACTTACTTTATGTAAGTAAGTTTTTATTTTTTAATAAAAAATAAATTTTAAAAACTATTATATGTTTATACTTTTTATTTTCAAAAAAAGCAAAAGGATATAAATTTTTCTTACAACTGAAAAATATGTTTTAGACAAAGTATAAATACAGATCTATTAGTTTCTTCCAATTTTTCAGTTTAATGCACTACCCTTGCTTTTTTGACACCCTCAACCTTTTTTTTTATGAAAAGAATAAAAAAGTTCATTAAATTAAAACTAAATGTGTTACACATGGCATTAAGAGAAAAATAATAATGCTGTTGTTAATGAAATTTTGCCATCTTGATCAACACACAGACACAAGACACTGATTACTGTATCAGCAAGAAACTTTTACATCCCAGTGTCTAGTTGAGAAGTGAAGAATGGCTCTTCTGGTTTCAAAGCTGTGAATTAAGTATGAAGAAAATAAACTGCAACTTAAATGAATCCTAGAATTTTGTCTCTAACACCCCACTGAATTAGAACTCCTTTTGAACTCATCCCTCGGAATGGCCTCTGTAGCCAAGTAGTCAGGAGTGGGAGTGCAGCAGCACATGTTCTTTAAGTAGCCTGGTGTTCAAGCCCCTAACTGCTAAATATGGTCAATCTGCCAGCCTGAACTGGGCCAGTGTGGCAGATTATGGTCCATTTCCCTCAATATGATTTGTTGAGGAAGCAGTGGATTGATAATGGTTGAAGTTTACCTTTTTTTACCTTTTATATCCCTTTACCAAACCAAAAATCAAGAGGAAAAAGGGTTATATCTGGGTTTATTCCTTCATGGAAATTTAAAGAAGCAATATAAGCAGGAAAGCATTTTAAATGGGAGCATTAAAAAATGCATGGCAGGCCAGAATAAAAGTGTTAAATGAGGGAGAGGTGTGCTAGAAGCAACAGTATTATAACGGGTTCATTCTATGCCAAAAAGGAACTTATGTAGAAATGTAACTATTTATAGAGCAAGTGGGAGAGTAAAAGCAAGCGACTCTGAACTAGAAACAGATACAAAATATCAGTGTCAGCACTGCAAAGTTCAGTACTACTTGTCAGGAAAACTAGTGGTGGTGGTGGTGTAGCACTTCACATATTCCAGCAAGAAATTACTTAAAAAAAAAAAAAAAAAAAAAAAAAAAAAACACGTAAAAAATCACTTTAAAAACCACTCAGAGTCAAAATATGTCTGTATATAGGAAGGTAGAAAAAATTTCAAATTTTAATCTTCAACTTACAGTTGATGTGGGATTGTTATTTTTTCAAGGCACCTCAATAGACCAGAAACACCACCATCACTGCTGGGTTAAAACTATATTTTTATGTCACAAAAACAAATCGGCTTACACCAAATTAATCCAGAAATTTGCAATTTAATTAGTGTAAATTTGAGTATAGAGTTTATATTGGTGTATACCAGAGGTACAGAGAAAAATATATATACATAATTTTTAAAAAATGTATAAATAAATATTATGCGACTCAGCATAAAAAAGTCTAGTTTTCATGGTAAACTATATCCACAGTACAATACACTAAAGGTACAAATTACTAGAATGTTTCTTCAATTGGCTAGGTTTTGCAGATATTTTTTTTTTTTGAAACAGTAGTTACATAAATTAAAAATTTTCTGTCAGAATATTCAACAGAAAAAGTTTAATTTTACTATAACATAATAATAAAGACTTTCAAATATATATATATAGCACACATTTAGAGTTTATGACAGATTCTCAATCACATACTTAATTTGATGAAAAATATCAAAAACAGCACAACTATTGAAAATAAGCTTCAAGCGACCAAATACAAGAGTGAGTGGACAGAATCACTACTCCAATTTGAGATTACATTTAATTTAGTGAAATTAAATTCTATTAATCTGAAATGTGGGTTGTGTAGTCACACTAGCAAGTGTTTTTCGATATATTGAATGAATAGAGAAAAGCAATACCTTTGATCTGATTATTAGCAATGATCCTTCATGCATCAAGAATCTACATATAAAAGACCTACTAGGTGGCAACATCAAAATGTAACTACTGTTAAAGGCAAGGAAAAGGGTTGTTGCTTTTGTAAGGGGTAACTACAGTGGTCTCAAACAGTTTTAAAATTCTATGAATGGGTTTAAAAAAAAAAATGGATGAAGCTGCTGATAATCCTGCTCAGGCTGCTGACAAACTGAATGTGTATTTTGCATCTACATTTACATATGAGGAATTTTTTAGCTATGGGGATGCCAGAAATGAGTAAAATTCTGGTTAGGGAGCTGAGTGATTTTGTGATAATTTAGAGAAAAGTAGAGGAAAAATTGTTGAAGCTAAATGGAAAAAAATGCATCAGAAGTGGATGGGATTTATCCAGTTATATTAAAAGCAGCAGCAAAAGCAGTAAACAAACCTTTAGCCATGATTATGAAGCATCCTGGATATTCAGGGGAGATCAAAAGAAGACATAAGTAATTACAGATCTGTTAGCTTGACCTGTTCCAGAGAAATGAATGGATTCACTGGTTAAAGTAAGGCAGAACCGGCGCCTCCGTAGCCAGGTGGGCAGGAGCAGCAGTGCGTAGCACACGCTTCTTGATTAGACCGGGGTTTGAGCCTGTCACCATCAAATACGGAGGATGCGGAAAGGTCAGGGAATGACCACCGTATATCCCAGGAGCAATATGGCCTTAGTTGCTAATGCTCCTAAAAACCAAATAACACAAACAAAAAACACAAAAATGCAGAACCATCTAGACTGAAATGCAGTTATACTGCAATCACAGCATGGATTTGTTAAGGGGCGACCATGCCCGACCAATCTGATTGGCAGATTGGTGCCAATCAGACTGGCACCAATCTGCCAAACTGAAGATATAACAAGGGAACTGGATGAAAATAATAATTTTCACATTACATACTTATATTTCAGGAAAGCTTTTGATACTGTTGCACATAAAAGACTGCTATACAAATTTGAGCAGTATAGCATAAGGGCAAGTTGCTATTATGGATAAAAGGATGCTTGAGTGGGAGAAGATAGAGTAGTTATCAATGGGCACTGCTCCTCTTGGAATAATTTTATGAGCGAAGTCCCCGAGGGTTCAGTGCTGGGCTCATTGCTGTTTTCCATACTTATTAATGATACTGATGAAGATATATAAGGCTTAATGTCTATGTTTGCAGATGATATGAAGATTGGCAAGGTAGTTAATCACTATAATTAGTGTATGCTAATACAACAACTAGACAAATTAGGCAAATGGACTGTGAGGTGGCAACTGAAGTTTAATATTGACAGATGCAAGATACTTCATATGTTATCAGTAATTCCAGATTAACATACCAGCTGTGTGTACCATACTCAGGGCAGTGGAGAATGAAAAACACCTGGGAGTAATTGTGCAGTCAGATGGTGTTGTCTGAGCAGTACAGACAGGCTGCCAGGAGACAGGTCTTGGGGGTTTTGTCAATGATATACAGGAATTTTGTTAGTAGGGAGAAAAAGGCTGATTATCCCATTGTATAAGGCAATGGTAAGGCCACATCTTGAATACTGCATACAGGTTAGGAGGCCTCATTTTAGGTGATGATCTAAAGCTGTGGAATGGGTACAGAGAATAGTAATAAGATTGGTGAGGGGAGCAAAAGGGTGCTCCTACAAGGAAAAGCTTCAGTTTTTCAAATTGTAGCATCTGGAGATTAGGCATCTGCAAAATCTGATCGAGGTGTTTAAGGCCTTGAATGGATTGAGTAAGTTCAATGCTACTGGTATTTCTCCTATTGCTCAGATATTAAGAAATTTGCCTTCAGCCAGAGGGTGATTGATTGTTGGAACAAACTGCCATTTGGTGTTTTGCAGGTGGGTATTCTGAATAAATTCAAGAAAGAACTACAAACTCTTAGAGGGGGGGTAGACAGGTGAAATGTTGGCCTTTTCTTTTTGGTTGATGCTTCAATAAGCTTTCCCTCTTGCATCTTTTTGCACTACTGCTAATAATACTAATAATCTTTGATAATGGCATGGCTTTTTCTTATAGATTTTAATTCATTTTAATCTTTAATGCTTTTTTAGATATATTTTCATCTGGTTCTTTTAAGTTGTATAGTCTAATAATCTTTACTGATACAATTGTACTTTTTTTTCCCTTTATTATTTAACATTAAACACAGCCTGGACTTGGGTTCTTATCACTGTCATCTAAATAATACATATATTTAATGCACATTTTTGTCACCTAAATAATGAATTTGCAGAACTGTATAACAAATAAAGTAACTCATTGCAGGGCTTTTAACAGAGCCCCAAGAGCACTCATTATAAGGAAAGCAAAATAAGCAGTACTTCCTCTTTTGGGAGCTATTTGCTACCTTTCTTATTTTGTCAATACTTTATTAAATAAACATTGATTTTTTCAGTTTTTTTTTTTTTTTTTTGCAGGTTTATGAAGTGATGGTTTATACACTAGTAGAAAACCTGCACAGTTAATTAATGTACTACATTTGCTATTTTTTTGTCACTGTCAATTTTTTTTTTTTTTTGGATGCTAATTACAAAGAATGAAAAATTTTTAAAAGATTAGTTTAGTTTAATACATCTTGTATTATAAACATGAAAATGTACTATTAGCATAACAATAATCTTGTGATTGATGGAAATTATTTGTCATGTTGAACAAATGTGCACATCCACAAAAGATGACTATTGCACCAGCAAGAAAAGTGGTTGAACAATGTTGACTTAAAAAAAAACAATTACAGAACACTAATAGAACCCATAACCTACACTCCCAAACTTTCCTATGCAAGTTGTGGGCAATTTTGTTGATTACACGTGAGCGACGATGATAACAATTTGCCTCTGATGCAAATGTGAAGAATGCAACCACCATTCTATGCAAGGTATCTGAAAACTGCCTAGAGAAAATGTTTGAAAAGTGCATGGAGTGCTTCAAAAAATGTATATAATGCAAGAATGTACATTCAAAAAATGTATATTGTCCCATTCAGTGGAATATCCAGGTATCATTGTAAGGGGCATGGTGACCAAGGTTTTGAATTTTTTTTTAGAAATCTTCCTGCATTGTTTTTCTTTAATTTTAAATTTTTGGTTGGGGGGGGGTGGCATATGCCCACTCTGCTCACCCCTGAATATGCCCCTGGCCACATTTACTACTGAAAATAAAACAATTACTGTTTACACTTTTTTATTATTTTGTTATTTGTTGAAAGTATGTAACATATATTTACTATTGCTAGTCCTTTCCTCTTTATTAGAAATTAGCCAATTTTTTGGAAGTGTGGAGCAATTTGTTTTGTATGCTATTTCATTTCTTTCCCAAGTCAAACAATTCTTGAATCTTTCTGAATGTGAATTTTAGAGGCATTTCATTGTACTTACTGAGTAAACCGATTTCACTGAATTTGACATCTTGTTTTATACAGAATTCATTCTTCAGGTTGGCTAGTGTGGTGGTTGTTTTTGGATTTACTGGCACATTCAGCAGCTATAGTCATAGTGTATCATTTCTTGTGATAGTAACTGCCTTTTGCAGTTTATATTCATGAAGATCTTCATAAATGATAAGCTTAAGGGCTTCTGGGAAAATTAGAGATAGGATTTTGGCTTGTAAGATAATTTTTTTATAAAACATATTTTAGTATTCAATATAATTTTATATCTACTGATTGGCCAGTGACTTTTCCATAAGAACACTAGGTAGAAATACAGAAGTCATTTGAACATACAGTTTTTTTTACTAATACACTGCATATGCTTTCTGCAAATGGGATACTCGATCCATTTCTGATCACAGGGAGGTCACTGTATTTTCTGATATCAGGAAGGTTCAATGCCTCACCCACATCAATCCAGGTGGACAAATTTAATCAGAAGAGGCTCATTTTACCTAAATTTAACATATTTCTCACTCTAGAACTGCTAAATTTATACCCTTGGCACTTACTTCTGAACTTATTGATTCTCTTCTATCAAAATGCTGTGTTCAGTCATTTATGTCCCTAAGGCATACTGGGATTTGAAGCTTATGTGCTCAAAAAAAAATTGTCCACTAAACCAAATAAACATCTTTGATTAATCAAGTAAAGAAGAGTGGCACTATTTCAACTACTGAAATAGTTGAAAACAGGGTACTATTTCAACTACTGAAACAGTACCCTACTTCATTACCTGATTAATGTATTTGGCTTACACTGCTTACTAATGGGTTTTATTATCACATAACAGAAGCTTTTCTTCTGAACCCTCCTTGTTTAGATTCAATATATTTATTTACTGCCAGGCAAAGATGGTAGAAGTAAATTACGAGGGCTGTTCAATAAAGTATGATTGTATATTTTTTTTCCCGACATACTTTTATTAATCACCCATATTTTGAAGGTTCTTTTCAAAGTAGTCCATATTTGATGAAATGCACTTACTCCAACACTTCTGCAATTCTTCAAAAACAGTGGAAGCCATTGTTCGATGTGTGTTTTAGAATTGCCTCCAATGTTTTTACAACTTATTCTAACAACTGGAAATGTTTTCTTTGCAGTTTCTTCTTTAACTTTGTAAATAATAAAAAATAAAAAAGAACTGCAGGGTACAAGGTCAGGGCTGTAGGTAGGACGAGGAACACATTTGACATTAATGCTAAGTACTTGATGACAGTATGAGCAACGCGAGGTCTTGCATTTTTGTGATGCAGTATCCACCGAACTGTGTGCAGTTGTGGCCATTTGTGATGAATATCCCACAAAGTGTACAGTACGGTTCTGTAGTAAGGTCCTGTAATGGCACAACATGCTGGTAAACCATTCCTTGAATGTCAAAAAAAAAAAAAAAAGTACCTGCCCGGCAACCCAAAGGTCACGGGTTCGATTCCCGCCTCGGGCTTGGATCAAAGTACTGCAAAAACCTTGGGAGGTGCAATATGGCCACAGAAGCCGATGCGCCAACAACTACCAAAAAAAAAAAAAAAAAAAAAGTCAAAAAAAAAAAATGTCAAAAAAAAAAAAAAAAGAGATGACCATAACCTTTCCTGCAGAAGCCACAACTGTTGCTTTTTTGGTGTTGGCAAAATGACATAGACTTCCAAACAGAGCTTTGTTGCTTATGGCCGCTACACACCTTCAGGAAAACCTGTCAGGTATGCCTGCACAGACATGCCTGTACATGTCTACCAGACGCCCATAGTGCATCCACATGCTCTGGTAAACTTGTCACCATTCATTCAGTCGGATGACCATGGCATCGACAGACGTTTTAGCAATAGTTGGCTTATTATTTGCAACGGAGTGTTTTAAATGTAAAATAAAACGTAATATATGGTGCAAAGAATGATTGAAAAAAAAAAAAGAAAAGTTCATTCACATGTGAACTTGTTAAGTGAATTGCAGTTGGCCCCTAAAGATTGTCATAATTATTTGCGAATGAATGAAGAAACTTATTTAGAGCTTCTTTCATTAGTTACTCCAGTAATTAAAAAAAAAACGATATTGTTATGAGGACCAGGGCTGCTGCGACCCTATGTGCCGCCAGTAAGTGAAATCAAATTTGCCGCCCCAAGATATTTGGATTAAAAAATAAAATAAGGCGTAAATAATTATTATTAATTTATTGAAAACGAAAAGAATTACAACATATCTCACATATAATATAATGAAACAACAAACAAAAATAACAAAATCATACTGAAATTCTGGAAATATACTTTAAATTCTAAATCACAGTAATCATACAATAATATAATAAAATAAAAGGAAAATTATACAAATTTATGTTTCCTTGTTTTAAGAGATGCAAATTTCTCAATTATTTCATTTATCTTTATTTGTTCCAAAAGATCATTTTCTATTGAAATTATTGTCAAATTAGAGTTATCGCTGAGACATTTTTGATTAATTTTGAAAAATCTGAGGCCACTGAAATTGGTAAAATTAGAAAAATTCTTAATGCAACTGCTCCATTTGGACAAGTATCTATAAAATCGTTTTTAAAAATATACTGTAACACTTCAAATGGAATAATTTCGTGTTTAACATAAATCTGAAGTTCTTCAGATAATGCTAAACCATCAATAACGGACTCATTACAATCAATTTCACTTAACTTAATATGTAAATATTTGCAATGATTTAATAAATTTTAATAAATCGTCATCGGACCATTTCTAAATTCAGAAATATTATAACACATTTTGAATATTTCTACATGTTCTTTCATATTTGTAAACCTTTCAGTTAACTAGAAAATTGTTGTGTCCATAATTTGAAAGAAAAAAAAAAAAGAGGATGAGTATACTATATGCAGAACCTGTTAATAAAAATATTTAATGTGTTGCATTGTTCTTCACAAAATTTCATATAACTCCGTTGACTGTATATTTAGATTTAAAAAGCTGGGGGCGCTACAGTTCCACAGTGCCTACCAATGAGCCGCCCCCTGGTGTAGATACACCACAGACAAAGCTTAAAGAAAAACTATGGTAGTGTGAAAGGCATCATTCCATCTGTATCTCCTCCTTCACAACAAGTTGTCCATGTATTGCACTACCTTGAATAAGTAACGCTTCAGCAATAGAGAAGACAACTGTTACTTATTCTTGGTGGGCACCACCACCACGGTACTGTTTCAAGGCTTGTTGGCCTTTCATCGATGAAGGATGAGCACAATATGAGATACAGTTGAAATGATACCTTTCACGCTACTACCATAGTTTTTCTTTAAGAGTTGTCTATGGTGTATCTACACCGATATTTTATAGTAATGTTTATTATGTACTTGTAAATAATAAAAAATGGATTAAGGAACTGAAAAATGAGAAAATTATTTTATTAGACATTTTTTATTATAATATGTTGCAAAATGCAAGGTTAAGTAAAGTTTATTGAAGTTACACTATTTTTCAGTTGTACGAATGCATTTAGTTATGTCTTTAATTTTGCGCTTAACTTTTGTTGCATCATGATCGTTCTCACAAAAATATTCAAGTGCTTGGTCAATTTTCTCAAGGGAAAAAGCTTTAATCCTTTAATTTTCAAATCCTTGTAACTGCAGGGACTCGGATACTGGGGACCACCTCTGTATATTATTCTGGCTGAAGTCCAGAACATGGATATCTGGACAATCACTTCGTTGTTCGGCCGAACAACGAAGTGATTGTCCAGTCAAGTTCTGTGATTGGCTGATTATTGGGACTACGTAATTTACCTCAATTTGCGTCCCTGATTGTTTGATTAGATACAAATTTGCTTCTGATTTTAGCGGGAAATGTGAAATTATTGTGCTGTTGTTTAGCTGTCGTCGTGCTGCTCTGCTGCCCTCGGTTATTGTGTGTGTTTTTTTGCTTTCAAGTTGTTTCTTGACGATTTGATGTTTATTGCAGTAATTCTATGTATAAGTTGTTAGTATCAGGTTCTCTTTATATTATTATTATTAGCCACATGGTACAAGGAAGCCTGAGGCTTATGCTGCACCAGCCAAAAAAAAAAAAAAAAAAAATCCCGAGTTACCCTGAGAGAGAGAGAGAGAGAGAGAAGTAGAAAGGAATCGCCAAGAAAGAGAAGAATGATGATATCCAGCTCAGGACCCTGGGTTTGCCAAGCTCATACTCACCAGATGTGAGCCCCCGGGGTTTAATCGGGGCAGCAGCCCACAGAGCAAAAAAAAAAAAAAAAAAAAAAAAAACATTTCTATTCATGTGCATGAACAATTCTCATTGTTAATGCATGTGAAATAGTCTAGTAATGTGAGGAGGAGAAGAATCAGTGGTGGTGGTGGTTGTATGTGATGGTAATTTTTGTTAGTTTCTTAAAAAAATTGCCATTTTGTTTTCTTTTTCTTCATTTGGTCAGGTGTGTGAGTGCACAAGTACACATGCCTTTAGTGACCGGGGGTTCAAGTCCGTGACTGCTAAATATGGTGTTGTTTCTTGTATTCTGTCTATCTTGTGAATTCCTCTGACCGTTTTGTAATCCCAGAGTATAAACAGAAAATTTATTTATTTTATTTATTTCAGCTCCGACATATTGTTATGCCACTTGACATCCCCCAGTAACATGCAGGCGAGGTGGAGGGGGGGGGTGAGTGGCAGTTGCCTTCACATCCTATCACTGCTTTTTGCCGCTCTCTCTTATCAGAGTACTGGGTTGTAGCCAAGTTCTTGATTATAACCCTGTGGAATATAAATATGAAACAGACAGCGCTGGATGAAGGCATTTTTGCCCCCTGGGCAGAAAGATTTTTTGGCACCCCTTATGCAGGATATATACAGTATATATTTTTTTCCTCTTTTCTTCTGTTTTTGGTGAACAGGGCAAGAGCCCTGCTAGCCTGTACCTTAATCTGGCACTGAACACAGATCCAGATAATAAGAAAACTAATGTAAGTCTGCAATTTCATGTACTGAATTATTTCAAATGAATTATTTGCCTGCCATGTTGAATACTGGTAAACGTTAACCAATCAGATGACCAGCACGACTTTTGCATATGTGGAACAGGCGGTTGGATAGGTTTTACAAGTACCACTAATGGTAATCCCTTTAACTCTTAATTCGTGCTTAGTAGCAGCACTAATTGTCTCAATTGCCTGAAGGCCAGAGGTGCGAACAGTTAAAGTGTTCCCAGTCAAGCCTCTTATAATCCATTCGTTATATGGAAATTTTCTTTTCGATGGAAACTATTTAAAATGTAATCATCAAGGGGAATTCAAAAAATATCTCTAAATAGAAAATTTTGTTTTAAAGAAGGTCGTTAAACAGAGGTCTGACTTGTATATGTCAAAACATTTTTTGGTGCCCTCCTGAACTGCTGCCTGTAAGCAATGCTTACCTCACCTACCCACTTGCGGTGCCCCTGATGAGGATGGCCATTTCACCGCACGAACTGATACCTGCCCAGTGTTGTCAATTTCCCCCTAGATCAATTTAAAATTTCCCTATTTTAATGAAATGCTCAGAAAAATCCCCCAATTTATTAAAATCAAATAAAATAATATAGTAATGAATTTTATTATTGCTGTTTATATAAATTATATTTATTGACACTCTGATATTCAAAGTTAAAATTTACTTCTAATCCATGCAAATTTTTCATTAATCGCCGAAAAAACTAATAGTGAATTTTTTTCATAGAATTGATGCAATTATTTGAATAGAGAAATCTCCCAATCTGGCAGTGTGCCTGCCACGTCGCTACACATGCTCCGGTTTGCCTGCACAGGCCACTCCGGTTCAGGCAAATCGAATGATTTTTCATATTTCCTCCAGTCACCTGTGCAGGTCAAAATAACTGTGCAGTTTTACATCTACACACTCTGGTAGATCTGTGCAGGCATACCTAACAGGTTTACCTGAAGGTGTGTAGTGGCCATTACTCTCTGGGATGAAATATTGGAGCCACATCTCATCTGCTGTTATCACGCTGTGCAGAACCTCACCAGCTTCAGTAACCATCCTTACAGCTCCTGACAAACTTCCATGCAAACTTGCTGTTGCTTAGGTGTGAGTGGTCTTGGAATGCAGTGTGCACAAACATGTGTTATATGCAAATGGTCATAGATAATACTATGCATGCTTCCTACTGATATTCGCAACATCTCTGCCAGCTGCCTCACTGTTATACAATGATATTCTCTTGTGATTAGAGAAACAGTGTTTATGGTTTCTGTGGTGATAGCAGTGGTTGGAACTCCAGAACTGCTGATTTTTGTGATTGAATTGCATCCATTTTTAAACATTCTAAACTACCTGTGCTATATGGAAGCATAGCTACAGTGTTTTGCACCTGGGGTGGATCTTTCTGGTCTCACCCGCTAAATAATGTTATCAAATTGATAAAAAAACAAAAGTCTTAAAACTTAATTGATTTTAAGAAATCACAAAAATCTAAGGAACATTTTGCAAGGAACGTTAAAAAATCAGTGAATAAAATATAGTGTATTTACATAGTATTTAATATAATAACAAAGATAAAAAGAGATACAAAATGTAAAAATCAATAACAGAAGAGATTTATAGTTTCAATTTTCGTGTATTCGTTTCGGCAAATTTATTGATAACCTCATCAAAATTAATTTTACTGGCTAATCACTTTCAACAGATAATAGTGTGACCCATTGATGAGCATAAGTAATTTTTAATTAATTATAATTTGAAAAGCTTTTTTCAAAAAAAAGTTATAGATACACAATGTTAAAAACAACCTTAAACGCAATAATCAATTTCGTAGAATTTCTAAAAAATTCCTCTTTATAATAGTCTACAAACTGCAAAGCTGTCCACTGTTTTGCTTCCTCAACAGTTATTTTTGCAGCTTGTTAGTGACATCTTAGTCGGCCAATTTCTAATACACTTTCTTCATGATGAAATTCATCAAAAATTTCAGTCAGCTTTGAAATATGCATTTTATATTCTTCTTTCTTCGCAACAACCAAATTACAGGGTAGAATAATGGCAAACGTGGAAAGAATTTCATCCAGCGTTTTCAATTTCAAAACCTCCAATTCTCGATGAAACCTGTACAGGCATTCATACATTGTTCTGTTTAATTCTTCTTGTAGTGACCTTCCAGCATCCTTAGCCACATCTCCTGGCATTTGTTTTTTTATCCTTATTCTTTCTCTTCCTATTGAAATGTCCATTTCCTCACAAGTTGTATTTGCAAATTAGTAGTAGTAGTAGTAGTGGCATGTGATGCAAGAAAGCAAGTGTATGAGCTTATGCAGCATCAGCCAAAAAAAAAAAAATAAAAAATAAAAATAATAATAAATATTCACACAACCATTCCCTGCAAATGCCTGTCCAGTTCCTCCTTAAATTTATTTAACCTATCAACTTCCACAATGACAGATGGAAGCCAATTAACCACCCGCTTTGAAAAGGCTAAAGGCAAATTTCTGTACATCTATTCTACATCTGTCTTTCCTTAATTTGAATTTATGCCCCCTTAGGTTCGTAATCTGAACAAGTGGAAGAATCCCATCAGAATTCAGCGTGCTCAACCCATTCAAGGCCTTATACGCCTCAATCAGATCACTGCACAAGTGTATAAGTCTCCAGCCATTGCAATTTTCAGAACTTAAGCCTCTCTTGGCTTAAGTTCTGCAAATTGCAATCTTGGTAAGATTGCAATTTGCAAAACTAGCCCTCTCTTGGTAAGAGGATCCCTTCATTCCCCTCACCAATCTTGTTGACCTCTGTACATGCTCAAGCAAATCTACATCCTTCCTAAAATGAGGCCTCCAGCCCTGAACACAGTACTCAAGGCGTGGCCTGACTTATACATTGCCTTATACAGAGGGACAATCAACTCCTTTTCCTGCTAGCAAAATTCCTATGTATCATTGACAAAACCCCATGACCTGCCCTGGCAGCCTGTCTGCATTGTTTACATCTGACTGCAACTTCATATCTGACTGCACAATTACTCCCAGGTCTTTATCATTTTCTACAACCTTAAGTGTAGTACCACACAGTTGGTACGTTTCTTTGGGGTTACTTCTACCCATATGCAGTACTTTACATTTGTCAAGGTTAAACTTCAGTTGCTACTTCTCAGCCCATCTGCCAAAATTTTCTAGATCCTGTTGCAGTAGCACACTGCCAACCTTTGTATAATCTGCAAACTTCGACACTAAGTTGATATACCTTTGTCAATATCATTGATAAATATACAAAACAACAGTGGACCCAACACCAAACCCTGTGGGATTCCACTAATAACATTAGTCCACGAAGAGCAGCACCCATTGATTACCACCCTCTGTCTTCTCCCACTCAACCATCCTTTTATCCATTGTAGCAATTTACCCACAATACCATTCTGCTCCAATTTGTACAGTAGTCTTCTACGTGCAACAGTGTCAAAGGATTTTCTGAAATCCAAGTATATGATAACAAAATTATTTTTTGTATCCAGTTCCTTTGTAACTGCATCATAATAACCAATCAAATTTGTCAGACAAAACTTTCCCTTAACAAACCCATGCTGTGTCTGAATTATTGCTGCAGTCTTGTCTAGATGATCCTGCAATGCATCTTTAACCAGTGACTCCATTATTTTAGCCGGAACAGAAGTTAAACTAATTGGTCTGTAATTACTCATGTCACCCTTCGATCCCTCTTTGTGAATTTGGGATACATTTGCAAATCTCCAGTCCATAGGGACCTCCCCTGAGACCAAGGATGCTCTCATAATTATGGCTTAGGGTTTGCTTACTTCCTTTGCCGCCTCCTTTAATATAATTGTATAGATCCCACCCACCCCAGGTGCCTTTCTTATGTTTAACTTCAACAATGTCTCCTCCACTTTTCTCTCAGTTATTACAAAATGATTAAGCACCCTGCTACAATTTGATAACCTTCTGGCATTTTCAAACCTTAATAACTCCTCATGTGTGAATGTAGATGCAAAATACTCATTCAGTTTGTTTGCTAACTGAGCAGGATTATCAACAGTCGAACCATTGATATCAAGTGGACCAATCAGATTCATCCCCTTCCTTTCAGAGTTTATTTTAGTAAACAAATCCTTGCTGTTTTTCTTAGCATCCTTTGCCAAAGATTTCTCGTAATCTGCCTTCGCCTACCTAACCTCCTTTGTGACTTGATTACAGACTAGCTTATATCTGCCATAGGCTTCTGTGTCGCCTAATAATCTATATTCATCCCCATGCATTTTTCTTCTCTGTCACGAATCTCATTAGTTTATTTGATAACCATTTAGGCCTAAACCTTGAAAAATATTTCTTAATAGGTAGGAAACTTTTAGCAGCTTCCACAATTAATTCCTTGAATGCTTCCTACTTAGAATTTGCTGTTGGTAACATTATCAGTCGATCCCACTGTACAGAATTTAAAAACTGTCTGAGACCACTGTACTCACCTTTACGAAAGCAAAAACCCTTTCGTTTACCCCTGATAAATATATTAATTATATCCTTAAGTAAATCCCACATCAATACACTGTGATCACTGCCACCTAGTGATTCCTTTATCTGCAAATTCTTAATACATGAATGATCACTGCTGATAACCAGATCAAGAGTATTACCCTCTCTGGTTGCTGCTCGAACATGCTGCTGCAGAAAACAATCATCCAATAAATCCACAAAAGTCTTATTAGAGTGCGAGTGACCAACCACAAGTTCCAAAAAAATATCTGGGAAGTTAAAATCCCCCATTATAAGACATTCTGATTTACTAGCCCACTCTATTTCTCTGTACAATTGTTCTTGTACTCATTCGAGTCATTAGGCCTATAACACTCTCGTACTCTTATTTTTGCTTTTGCAGTGCTTATGTCACACCAAACTGACTCAACAGTACACTGTTCATCTATATTAACTGGATGCACTTCTTTTGATTTTATGTTTTTCTTAATTAACAGTATAACACCTTTTCCCTTCCTATCCTGAATATCCTTTCTGTACACATTGTACTCCCCAAATTCCAATTCTGCATTCCTAATATCTGTGTGACAGCATGTCTCTCATATCCCAATAATATCTGCCTTTGAGGTCTTCACCAACACTTCAAATTCATCAAATTTATTCACTACACTTCTAGCATTTTTATACATGCACCTATTCTTATTCTTAGTTACCCTAACACATCCCATATACCCACCTGTTTCACGATGACTGCCATCAGTCCCTGAAACCCCCTAGCACCCCTTGCTCCAGGCCACTGCTTATTCTAATAGAAGTAGTGCAAGAATCACCTTCACCTCTGCGTGCAGCTACTTTTAACCTTTTAGTCTGTGAATTCTCCCAAGCTAGCAGTTTTCTGACCCACCTAAAACTAACTCGAGACCATCAGCAAATATTCTTGCACCCTTTCTATTTAAGTGTATCTCATCCCTGTAGAAGCAGTCTCTCCTGTTAACAAGCATAAATCATGCTGAAAAAAATTCTACCCCTTGAGCCTTGCACATTCCCTCCAGGGCCGAATTGACTGAGAAGGCTCTCATCATGTACTCCCTCCTATCGTGTCTGCGCAGAATTGCAGACACTTTCAAATTTAACCATAACTCACGACTTTTTTGCAACATTGACCTGTACTTAAGTAAATCTGTCATTGGTGACAGATTTACTTAACAAGTACATAATGTCATTGGTGCCAAAGTGTACAACAATATGTGTACAACAACCTTTTGTGCCCTTAAAAGATGATATATGCTTGAAAACATCATCAACTTTTGCCCCTGGCAGACATACCCTGGTCCTATTCCATCTATCCTTTTTACACAATATATTCCCCATCTCCCCGACAATGGAGTCATCAACAATAACTAACTCCTGTGGGACCAGCACATTTTGCCTTGGATATTTCCGTTGTGTTGCCTGATGCACAGGAATGAACTCAGGCATTGAGTTGGGCAGCTGAGAGCTTGAAGAAATATTAATTTCTTCGAGGGCATCTACCCTACACCTCAAGCTCTCATAGACGCCCATTAGAACTCTGAGCTGATGCCTAATTTTTAGACACTCTCTGCACCTGGCACACACAAAGACATCCTCCTTGGCTAGATCATGTTCTGTTCCAGAGAGTTTGGCAAACATTTCACAAGTTGCACATTTTTTTAGGCTGCGATGCGTTGGAGAATTTCCCCCTCAGTTCTTCCCCGAGTGACAGCACTCCTGCCACTTTGTGTCCATTGCTTTGCTGCTCTAGTCTGGGGCATGATATTTTAAATTAATAAGATCAATAAATTTAATTAATTGTCGGTAGTACCCTATCTAATAGAATCCTAAATGCAGTGATGTGTATTATGCTATATAATTTTACATTAGAGCTACCTAGTTACCGCAATTAAAAATTTGAATTCCCTACCACTCTATACAAAAACAATGACTGTAAGATTCGAACGAAACAACGGTTTTGTGTATATTAAGTAGTCATCTACAAAAACTCTTATCTAAATTAAAAATAAAAATAACCAGCGTAACTAGAACTATAAGACTACATATAAAGTACAATATAAAATAACAATTAGGTAAATAAAATGGCAAACACTTATCGCTTTTTCGGAGCCTGTAATTTTAAAGAGAGTCAGCGCCCTCTCTACAATTTTATTTCTTTCTTCATTAATAAATAATTTAAGGTTTGTAACTTTACAATACATTTTTCCAGGCTTATTTTGACTGTTTGTAAATATTTTTGTGTAAGGTTAACTTCTTGTAGAATTTTGTGCCAGAAAGAAAGATAACTTAGAAAAGAATGATCACATAAGGATGATAATAAAATTTCAGCGGTCCCTGAAATTTCAACAATTAGAGCAGAAGTTATTTTTTCAAAATTCATTTTGACCATATTGCAGATTCCTAATGTGCACTCCACCTTGTCTGGACCAGTCTTTTGACTGTCATTCCTGTATGTTTTTTTCATAATTTCCCTGACAGTGTGGAGAGACTGAAAAGGAATATAGGTTTTCCAAAGTTCTAAAGAAGGTTATTCATGACGAAACCCTTGCAAATGAATACAATCTGCATAAATTTAACAAGTGGTTTGCACAGGGCATAAACAATGGTTTGGGATTGATTTCCTTGTTTTTAGATTGGACCCCACCATGAATTCCTGCCATGGTTGCCACATTGTTGTAGCTTGGTTTGGTTTGGATTTTTTATTGGCGCATTTGCAACTAAGGCTATAATGTGCCAAGACCAGGTAGCAATGCCGTAGCCTTGATCATGGCACAGATTTATGTTCAGTTCATCTTTTTCTAAATTATTCAAAATTTCTTTTGTGAGTTCAGCCGCAGTCTTCCCAGCAATGGGGAAGAAGCCTGAAAATGACTCCTTCACTTCAATATTGTTGCCTATAATGTGAACATATCTTATTACTTCGCACAGTCAGTGTGGGATACATCTGATGTACTGTCAAATAGAATTCTAAAATATTTAGCTTGTTTTATATTATTGTCTACAATTTTTCTTTCACATAATTTCCTAAAATGTTAATAAACTCAATTTGAATCTCTGGCGATAAACATAAAGGTTCTTTCCTATCAGATGAATGTTCAATTCTTAAAACAAGTTCTTTCAAAACGGGGTTACATATCTTGATAGCAACTTTATAATTTTTCTGAATTTTCCTTTATTTGTAGTAGAAAATATGGATTCATCATATCCACAAAAAGAAAGATTCTGAGGAGCTAGAAATAAGATTACATCCAAAAGCCGATGTAAAACATCTCTCCATTTCTTTCTTTATCCAGTATGTCTGATGAATGTGATCAATGGTTTTTTGAAAATTCAACCCTGCACTTGAGTACAGAGAAGGGCAACAAGATTAGTGAATGGAACAAAGGGGTGCTCTTACGAAGAAAGGCTTAAGTTTTGAAAATTACAGTGTCTGGAGACTAGGCACCAGCGAGGTGATCTGATAGAGGTGTATAAAGCCTTGAATGGTTTGAGCATTAGCATTAGTAGAGGCATTTGATGCAAGAAAGCAAGCTTATGCAGCATCAGCCAAAAAAAAAAAAAAAACCCACTTCCACTTCACCCCTCTGTTCGTTCAAAATACCTGTCCAGCTGAGCCTTAAACTTATTTAGGCTATCAACCTCCACCACAAGGGATGGAAGTCTGTTCCACCAACCAACCACCCGCTGGCTAAAGGCAAATTTCTGCACGTCTATCCTACATCTGTCTTTCCTCAATTTGAATTTATGCCCTCTCAGGTGATTTTTCTGAGCTAGAGGAAGAATCCCATCAGCATTGAGCATGCTTAAACCATTCAAGGCCTTATACACCTCTATCAGATCACCTCGCTGGTGCCTAGTCTCCAGACATTTGCAAAACTTAAGCCTTTCTTCGTAAGAGCACCCCTTTGTTCCATTCACTAATCTTGTTGCCCTTCGTACTCGTTCCAGCAGCTCTACATCCTTCTTGAAATGAGGCCTAATTTGCAAAACTTAAGCCTTTCTCCGTAAGAGCACCCCTTTGTTCCATTCACTAATCTTGTTGCCCTTCTCTGTACTCGTTCCAGCAGCTCTACATCCTTCTTGAAATGAGGCCTCCAGACCTGTATACAGTACTCTAGGTGTGGCCTGACCATTGCCTTATACAATGGAATAATCACCTCCTTATCCCTGCTGGAAAAATTCCTGTATATCATTGACAATACTCCATGAGCTACTCTTGCAGCCCGTCTGCACTGCTCAGAGAACTTCATATCTGCCTGAAGAATCCCATCAGCATGCTCAATGCTGATGGGATTCTTCCTCTAGCTCAGAAAAATCACCTGAGAGGGCATAAATTCAAATTGAGGAAAGACAGATGTAGGATAGACGTGCGGAAATTTGCCTTTAGCCAGCGGGTGGTTGGTTGATGGAACAGACTTCCATCCCTTGTAGTGGAGGTTGATAGCCTAAATAAGTTTAAGGCTCAGCTGGACAGGTATTTTGAACGAACAGAGGGGTGAAGTGGAAGTGGTTTTTTTTTTTTTTTTTTTTTGGCTGATGCTGCATAAGCTTGCTTTCTTGCATCAAATGCCTCTACTAATGCTAATGCTAATATTGCTTAAGGTGCTGTTCACTATTTTCGTGGTCAGAAACCTTTGGTTTAATTTCAACCAAGTTTTAAATCCCGTAATAAAGTTGGGCATTTCAATTTCTTTATTCTCCAATGAAAATAGTTTGCAGTAAAAACAAAATAAATTACCCATTTTCTTAAAATTTTTTCTCTGTTTGGCAGTATCTTATAAAACCAGGAAGTTTGTTAGCTGTTGACAGTGTCAAAAGGTCCATCCGTATTTTGAAAATATTCACTGCCTTTCTTAAAAAAATAAATTCTCAAGTTACCAGGCAAGAAAAGGCAAAAAAAAAGAAAAAAAAAAGAAGAAAAAAAAGGGGATGTTGCAATATTTTAAAAATGTAGATTTCCTTTTCAAAATCTTCTCTCTGCCTGTGTGTATTTTCACTAGATTCTTTTCCCTGAATAACTTTCTCTGTAAGATCCTCTTGAGAAGATGACTCTCGTATTGCTATTTTGATTTATCATGCTGAACATCTTTTGTACTAGATGTTCAAGGTGCAACATACTTCAACATAATCCAGACATTCCTTGAATAACTTCTTGAATAACACTGATCAGTGTACTGATGTGGGATTTACTTAAAGATGTTAACTACTACCAAAAAGGGTAATGGGAAGGGTTTTTGCTTTCATAAAGGTGACTACAGTGGTCTCAGACAGTTTTTAAATTCTATACAGTGGGATCAACTCATGATGTTACCAACAGTGAATTCTAAATGGGAAGCCCACTAGGCTTTTCATACCAATTAATAAAAAAACTATTCAAGATTCAGCCCTAAATGAAGGTCAGATGAATTAATGAGGCTCGTGGCAAAGAAGAAAAATGCATGAGATGCATATAAATTATCAGGCGACACAGAAGCCTATGGCAGATATAAGCTAGTCTGTAATCAAGTCACAAAGGAGGTTAGGAAGGCAAAGGCAGATTATGAGAAATCTTTGGAAAAGGATGCAAAGTAAAACAGAAAAGAGTTCTTTACTTAGGTAAACTCTAGAAGGGGATCAATCAGATTGGTCCACTTAACATAGATGGTTCAACTATTGATGATCCTGCTCAAGTAGCTGATAAACTGAATGAGTATTTTGAGGAGTTATTCAAGGAGGGAAATGCGAGAAGTTTATCAAAATCTAACAGGGAGCTAAGTGATTTTGTAATAACTGAGAGTAAAGTGGAGGAGAAATTGTTGAAGTTAAACATAAAAAAGGTACCTGGGGTGGATGGAATCTATTCAGTTCTATTGAAGGAGGCAGCGAGGGAAGGTAGCAAACCCTTAGCATAATTATGAGAGCATCCTTAGATTCCCCATGGATGGGAGATGTGCAAATGTATCCCCAATTCACAAAGGGGGGTTCAAAGAGTGACAAAAATAATTATAGACCTGTTTGTTTAACTTCTGTTCTGGGGAAAATAATGGAGTCCCTGGTTAAAGAGGTGATACAGGAACACCTACACAAGACTGCAGTAATAGTTCAGACACAGCATGGGTTTGTTAAGTGGAAGTCTTGTCTGACCTGACTGGATCCCACTGTAGTATCCTGATTGGATACTACGATGTGGTCACAAAGGAACTGGATGCAAAAAATAATTTTGATATCATATACTTGGATTTCGGGAAAGCGTTTGATACTGTTGCATATGGAAGATTGCTGTACAAATTGGAGCAGTATGGCATTAAGGACAAGTTGCTGCAATGGATAAAGGGATGGTTGAGTGGGAGATGGCAGAGAGTGGTAATGCATGGACATTGCCCCTCGTGGACTAATGTTAATAATGGAATGTCCCAGGGTTCAGTGTAGGGCCCATCGTTGTTTTGTCTATTTATCAAAAATGTGATGGTATATCAAGCGTGATGTCCGAGTTTTTAGATGATACAAAGGTTGGCAGGGTTGTTAATGACAGTAATAGCAGTGTGCTACTACAACAGGATCTAGAAAATTTGGGCAGATGGGCTAAGAAGTTGCAACTGAAGTTCAACATTGACAAATGCAAAGTACTCCATATAGGTAGCAGTAACCCCAGAGGAATGTACCAACTGTGTGGTACTACACTTAGGGTGCTAGAAAATGAAAAAGACTGGGGGTAATTGTGCAGTCAGATATGAAGTCCTCTGAGCAGTGCAGATGGGCTGCCAGGACAGGTCATGGAGTTTTTTCAATGATATATAGGAATTTTGCTAGCAGAGACAAGGTGGTGATTATCCTTTTGTGGCAATGGTCACACCACACTTTGAGTACTTCATACAAGTCTGTAGGCCTTATTTTAGGAAGGATGTAGAGTTGCTAGAATGAGTACAGAGAAGGGCAACAAGACTGGTGAGAGGAACAAAGGAGTGCATTTACAAAGAAAGGCTTAAGTTCTGCAAGTTGCAGCATCTGGAGACTAGGCACCTGTGAGGTAATCTGATTGAGGTGTATAAGACCTTGAATGGTTTGAGCAGGCTCAATGCTGACAGGATACTTCAGCTTGCTGAGATTAAGAACCTGAAGGGCATAGATTCAAATTGAGGAAAGACTTGTAGAATAATGTGCGGAAGTTTGCCTTTAGCCAGTGGTAGTTGATTGCTGGAACAGATTTAAATCTGTTGTGGGGGGTTGATAGCTTAAATGAAATTAAGGATGAGCTGGACAAACATTTGGAGTGACCGGATGGGTGAAATGGGAAGGTTTTTTTTTTTTTGACTGATGCTGTATAAGCTTGCTTTCTTACATCATATGCCTCAACTAATGCTAATTTATTCTTTTGCTTTCTTTGCTTTTCTCTGTTGAAATCCGCTAGATCGATTTCACTTCAATTTGTATATAAGGAAGTTCATTAAAAAAAGAAAAATATCTGTAAAATATAAAAGAAGTAGAAATCAAAATGAAAAATGAATTTTCATGAAATAGAAAAGCTTGTCTGTATACATTGGATATATCCGCTCACCTAAAATGTGGTGTTTTAAACAAAAAATTTTTTGTTTAAAAAACAAAATTTTTTACAAAGTTTGTCTTCTTACAAAGACAAACTTTGTGAAAAATATGTGGTTAAACTAAGCATGTTTGTGAAGGTTGAATATTGTTTTGTTCCCCAGTTTTATATGCCTTAATAACATATCAAAAATTTAGTTGCAAGTACAGTTGGACCTCTATGTAACGAAATCGATCATTCCCTTGAAAAAATCCGTTATAAAGAAATATGACCTTTACAACAATGAAAAATACTGTAATTTCAGAAATATAGTAAAAGATAAAAAATGAATTAGAAATAAGTGGAAATGAATAAATTTTCTAACATTTTAAAACAATTAATTTATTAGTATATACATATTAAGAAATGACTACTTATATGATGTGCACAAAATATTAATACACTTTTAAGAATTATGTTGTAAAATATTCGATTATTTTTCATTGTATGCTGGATTCTACTGTACACCATTCATAAAAATGTTCACATTTGTTTAAACAATCCAATAGATTTTCTATTGCATTTTCTTCCAACTGAAGGCCTTGATGCAAAGTTTCAAATGCTGCCAACATTTCTTGTTTGGAAAGTTTAATATTGCTATTGCCCTCATTTTCATCCAATTCATCATCGATATTGTCACTAGTCCTTTAAATATGGTCCAAAATGTTGGAGTCACTAGGATATTCAGCTACTATGACATAATTATCAACTCCTAAAAATTTGTCAAGAACAATTTCTCCTCTGATCAAACGTCTCGCTTGGAGTTATTCCCAAGATTGCTTAATGTCTTGTAGTAGTTCATCCCTCTCATGGCTGTTAATTGACGTTTTAGCAAAACCTGCTTTTGCAAAACAATTCTTAATAGTTGTTTCTGTCACATCTCAACTCCACACTTTTGCCAACTTATGATATGCACATCTGTAAATCTATAATGGAATCTATAGGTTGGTTGGTTTCTATTCTCAGTATAATTTTGTTCAACATTCACCTTCGGTAGTGCATTTTCAAATTCTTGATAATGCCTTGGTCCATTGATTGAAGAAAACAAGCTGCACACTTGTAAGTCTCGAAATTACTGAGTGAAGGTGTGCAGGGCAGTTGTCAATAATCATTGCGATTTTTCTTTTTTTTTTTTTTTCATCATCTTTCTATCGAAATTTAAAATCTGCTATTAAAATTTTTTTTGTTCAAAACTGTTTTTTCCAATGGTAGTCTTCTACCATTACAACTCCACTTTCATTAGAAATAAATTTTTCGAGTAAACCATGGCACTCTTTAAATTTGTCCAGCCAACCAAAACTGGCTTGGAATGTTTTATGCTCCAGAGAAGGTGTGCACGCCCATAGCCTTTTGTTTTATTAATGGCCCTGATATTGGCACGTTTTGGTCTCAAATCAACTTCACCCAGTTAAAAAATAGGCTTCGTCTACATCATCATACAGGCATAATTTTGCACGCTTCCAACTGGGTCCTGTTACCACAAACAGTTTGAAAATTGAAACACAGTTTTTCAGAATGGTTAATGCAGGAATACCAAATTTTAAAGCAATTTCATGTTTTTTTTTAATGTCCTGACCTACACTATTAAGCACTTCCATTTTTTCATGCTACACTCAAGGATTTCCTCACAGAAATTGTAAGGTTACTTTCACAGCAGATAAAACAATACTGATTTAGGGACCACTTGTACCTATAAACAGAGACACCATGTAAACAGAGACAGGTGAAATTTAGTAAAAGTGTGGATGACTCTTTCTTTGAAACAACAGATGAATTTCAAGGATAAAGAAAAATCACTCTGTCCTAATTCTCGAATAGGGTGCTTACAGTAGAAAAAGGTTGATCAGACCGAATGTCCAAGTTGGGAATATGCTTTAATCTTTGCCAATGGCTGTGGATGCATAGATAACAGTTGACCAGTGCAACTTCTTGGTACAGTAGTGCATAGGTTTTACTTCTTTTTAGCTATTGCTAACCCACTTCTGGTTAAATCCCTTTCTCAAAACCTTCCATCTTTTTTCTATCTCACACCGTGGTTGGCTGGTTTTCTCCTGCAGGGTTTTACGACCACCATTAAATTGTAAAATGTTTTAGCTCTTAATTTGCGGAATTAATCTCTTTAGCCCTGAAGAGCTAAAGGGATTAATTCTTACAGCATGTATCGCCTGAAGGCCGTTGGTGTAAACAATGCATACCCAGCTTCTCTCGAAATCAGTTCGTTATACGGAAACTATTTTCAACGTAATGACAAGGGAAATTAAAAAAAGTTCACTATATAGAAAAATTCACTATATGGAAGTTTTTTAAAAAGAGGTCCGACTGTATTACAATCGCAGTCTGTAATATAAAAATCAAAGTATCTTGTCATTAATTAAATTGTGTCATATAGAAATTTCAACTGTATCAAGTGAAGAAAAATAAATTTTTTAAAAAAAGTTGTTGAAATTATTTTGTTAAAGTTAATACTTTCCTTCTAATATTTTCAAGTGATGCCATCCAGGGTGGACCACCCTGCCATCCCTCCTGGCTATACCACTGGCCATAAGCCTCCTTTAACATTTCATATGCTTCTGCTGATGTTTTCTTTGGAGGGAAACAAAATCTGAGAGCAGTATATTGTTCCTTGCATGTCATGTCCTTGTAACGTAGGCAAATCTGAACAGGCATAAACTTGACTGACTGTCTGTCAAGGTCATACTGTGCAGTTGCTATGTGATGCAACTTGGTTTGGTCTTAAATTCCATAGCTCAGCTAGAAATGGCAAGCAGTATGGTTTTTCATAAAAAAATTATGATCATTCTTTATTGAACAGACTTCATAATTTCAAAACTGGTAACAACAGTGCCTTTGAGTTTTTCATGAATTACAGATTCACTTTTTTTTTTTTTTTTTTTTTTTTTTTTGGTAGTTGTTGGCACATTGGCTTCTGTGGCCATAGTGCACCTCCCAAGGTTTTTGCAGTACTTTGATCCAAGCCCGAGGCGGGATTCGAACCCGTGACCTTTGGGTTGCCAGGCAGGCACAGATTCACTTATAGAATGATGTTATATGATATTATTATCTGATAGGTCAAATAATAGTACTTTTAGGTTTTAGTACTTTTAGGTCACTTATAGAATGATGTTATATGATATTATTATCTGATAGGTCAAATAATAGTACTTTTAGGTTAATGAATGAATAACATAGTCATTTGTAAAGAGCCTAAGCTCAAGCTCTGTCACTGTCATAGGAGGAACAATATTGCCCCTCCTGCATTATTTCAGAAAGAATCTTTGCCACAACATTAGAATTATGGTATAGCTATAGTCACAGACAGAATGAACTAGCCAGTTTAGAGCAGAAAAAAGATGGTATGGAAAAGTTACAGAGAAATAAAAAGTATTTAAGTCTATAAGAGCTACAAATTGAACTATAATAGTACCACAGAAAAGGTTACACTAGCAAGGTTTGTTTGTTTGTTTGCGGGATTTACGGGGCAAGAACAACATGGCCATAATGCGCCTAACTATGGTAAAGTTCAGTACTTTTTTTTTTTTTTTTTTTTATTAATATGGATTGTGGTTAAAGTTTAGAGTGCATTATAGATTCGTATCTGTTTAAGGAAAGTAAAGATTTTGTCCACCTGTGGTGAATCTTCTAGAGTTTGTCGTTCACTGTTGTAAATGGGGAAATCAATGAGTATATGCCGGATTGTAAGATGAGTGTTGCAGTTTGCACACTGTGGTGGGTGCAAGCAAATAAAGATGTGTCAAATGTGTGTGGCTTATTCATAATTGGGCTAATATGACTTCATGTTGGTTCTCACGTATACTAGATCTCCATGTATCAAGTAGTTATTATTGCCTTGATTCTGCCAGATGTGTTGCCTTTGTTCAAGGCATCGTCACTTTATAATGTACTTGTAGTCAGATGCAGGTGTAGTGAAGTTTGATCTATAGGATCAGCAGCAATTCTGGCAGCTAGGTCGGCCTGTTCATTTCCAGAAATTCCAGTGTGACCAGGGATCCAACAAAAGAGAACTTGTTGCCTCTTCTAGTTTAATTTAGTCAGAGTATTCCAAATCTGTTTAAGTAAGTGGTTATCAATTGTATTGTGTTGTATAGCTCGCATAGTGCTAATGGAGTCTGTATATATAATGCTGTGCAATATAGTTCTTGAGAGTGTGCAGTTGAAGGCTATGTGAATAGCACATCATTCTGCAGTCTAGCTGATACATTCAGTGGGGAGCTTTTTGGATATGATAATGTTAGGAAATACTACGGCTGCACCAACATGCTTGTCAGTTTTAGATCCATCTGTACTGGCCATGCTGGGTTTTCAGTGTGGCATGTATTTGTAGCATGTTCTGCTGGAACATGGTATGTTTTCCCCAGGCTGTGAATAAAAAGTCACATGGCAATATATGATATGTCCAGGGTGGGGTTGTATCAGAGGCAGTAGGCTGTATCTTACTCAGGTCAATTTGCCGGTCAGCTCGTAGTGAGTGAAGATGTATCCCAGTTGGTGGGTTTATAGATGGGTAAGCTCTATAAAGGTTTTCCTGTTAAGGAGAGGAAAAGTCCATTCCAAGTGGGGTGTTTAGGATGCCCTTTGAACTTTTCTGCATAATTTAATGAAAGCATTTGTCTGCATAGCTGAAAGGGTGTTCACGTGCTTCAGCATATAGGCTCTGCACCAGTGATGTACAGTTATGTCCCCAGGGCAAGACGAAGAGCACTGTGGTGTACAGGATCAAGCCAATGTAAAGCACTTCGTCTAGCTACACTACACTACAGAACCATAGTCCAGACGTGACCATATTAATGCATGGTAGAGATGTAGTAGTGTATAACGGTCGGCTCCCCATGTTGTGCCTGATAGAACTCTTAAGATAGTAAGCTTTTTAAGACAGGTAATCCGGAGTGTTTTTATGTGTTCAAAGAAGGTGAGTTTTTGGTCAAATATCACACCAAGAAAGCAGACACTAGGACCACTGGTATGACTTGATTTTCAGGCTGAAGTTCCGGGTCTGTACATACAGACCTGGAACTTCAGACCTGTATCCCGAAAGTCTTTTGGTGCGAGAGACGAAATCCATTGTTTTGGGACAATTTATCTATTTTGTTGATGGCACATTGCAATTTTCATTCTATCATTTGCATATTAGGGAAATGGTAGGCAATACTGAAGCCATCGAAATACGGGGTAGTAGATACTGTTTGTGCTAGGTCATGTGTTATTGAATTCACTATTATATTAAAAAGAGTGGCACAGCACTGATTCTTGTTGTACCCCTTCTTCTTCTTCTTGGATAAATTTTGAAGATAACTGGTTGTGAACTCTGACTTGAAATAAGCGGTGATGTAGGAAATTTCTAATGAACTGTGGTAGGTGTCTATACAATCCCAGATCATATAGGTTTCGCATTATAACGTATCTCCAGGCAGTGTCAAAAGTTTTTTCGATGTCAAAAGAGGACTAGACCAGGTGTTTTTTCTGTCTTAATTAAAAGGTCAAGAGTGGATCTACCTTCATGGAAGCCATATTGCACTGGACTTAGGAGGTCATTTCAAGCTAGAAACCAGGAAAGCCTGGCATTTATCATTTTTTCCATGACCTTACTCATACAGCTGGTGAGGGCAATAGGTTGATAATGTTGCATATTTGTAGGGTCTTTTCCTGACTTTGGAAAGGGCAAAACATAAGCATGGTGCCATTTGTCGGGGAAAGTGTTTTCTTTGAATATCCTGTTGTATAAGAATAACAGTGTCTTTAGGGCCTGTACAGTGAGTTTTGTTATCATAATGTAGTGCATTCCATCGGGCTCTGCTGCACTGAGTTTAGTGGAGGCTAAAGCATGGTAGAACTCCGACATTGTGAAGGGGAGATTGTATGCAACACTGGATGTTGATTCAAAATCGATTGAGTGTTTTTCAGCTTGCGCTTTGTGTGTCTGCAAATGTGCACAGTATGATGACGTAGCTGATATTTCCACGAAAGACCTACCAAGAGTGTTTGCAATTTCCTCTGCCATTTATGTTTAGCATGGGACAGTTCACACAAGTGTTTTGTGTACATTCGCTGTATTTTTGCCCTTATTGTTTAGGTGTTTGTTGTTCTTGTAATTGTGGAAGTTAAACGCCTCCACGTTACCTTTTGCTGATCTGCCTCACATGTTTTGCCCTTGCCTGTTTAAAGAGAATGAGGTTTGTTGTTGTAGGAAACTACTTCTGGAAGATGTTCCATTTTTTTTTTTTTTTTTTTGAAAACCCCAAACACGAGATGCATTAGAACCTATAGTACTTAGTATCGTGCTTGGGTTGGAGGTTGAGAAGATGAGAGAAGATATTTGTTGACATTAGACTGAACTCCTGTAGACTGTAATTTTCAGGAAATACATATGAAGGAAGGTTGCTCCAGAAAACGGCAGTTCAATGAATAAATGAGGAAGGAAAAGCTGGTTCTGTGAGTTTGAAGTTGGACAATAAATGGATGTTGGCTGGTGGCGGCACATGTTCGGACTGTTTTGAAAGAGAGAGTGGGAATTATAGAAGTTAATTCAGAAGAACAGTGCCCATGGATGTATCTGTAGAAAAGGCATGCAGTAGAAACAGTAAGTCTATGAGACAGCGAGTGGAGAGACTGAGTTAGAGATGATTCATTAATTAAACTAACTGCCCTCTTCTGAATGGAATCTAGAAGCTTGAGAGAGGTTTTGGGGGCTTGTTTGTTTGTTATTTGGAGCATTAGCAACTAAGGCCATATTGCTCCGGGGATATGTGGTGGTCCCTGACCTTTCCTCATCCTCCGTATTTGGTAGTCACAGGCTCGAACCCCGGTCTAATCAAGAAGTGTGTGCTACACACTGCTGCTCCTGGCTACGGAGGCACCAGTTTTGTTGGCACCGCCCCAGATGTGGGAACAATATTGAATGGGTGGGTGGATTTGCGATTTGTACAGAGTGAACAGCTGTTTGGAAGAAAAGTAACGCCGACAGCGAAAGAGAAAACCAAGTTTTTTAGATGCAGAGGAAGCAGTATTTGTAACGTGATTGTGCTAAGAGAGATTAGAAGTCAGGGTAATCCCCAAAAGAGATATATCAACTTGCCTAGAAATCGGAGTGTCACCAAAGGTAAGCATAGGAGCAGAAGAATCTTTTTTGCGAGATATAAGACAAAACTGAGTTTTAGAAGGATTGAAATCAATTAAGTTGTCTTTGCCCCACTGGAGAATTACCTGGAGATCGGCATTTAAGGATTGGTAGCAGATATTCGAGAAGTTGAAGCTGATTGAGCATGGCAAGGTTTCTCAAAATGGAAAGTGGAATGCAATGTGCTATCATCGGCAAAACTATGGATAGGATTTCCGGTCAATGGAAGAAGGTCATTAATATACAAGAGGAAAAGAGTGGGTAGAAAGAACTGAAACTTGGGGGACACCGGCATTAGTGGAGAAGAAAGAAGACAGAGAGCCATCTGCCATCACCCTCAGTGAGCGATCAGAGAGAAAACTGGATAACCAATTACAAAAAAAATTTTTCATTTCATAATTTTTAATTTAGTAATTACAATATTCTATGTATGTTTTTCACACAACATTTAACACAGTTGAGTCTTTTTATTGTTTCAGATACTATTCAGGGAAGGACAGATTCACCTTGGTACAGTGATCTCTTAGTTACCCAGTTGAAGGTGATATTCTATTGTTTATATGCAAAATCATATTTAACACATTTACTACCGAACAAAAAAAAAAAAAAGAAGTAAAGTGCCACCATTATCAATCCACTGCAGGATGGAAGTCTCCCCAACAATCCATGCTGGGGGAAATGGACCATAATCTGCCATGCTGGTCCAGTGCGGGTTGGCAGATCGACTGTATTCATCAGTCAGGGGCTTGAAACACTGTCTACTCAAAGAGCGTGTGCTACTGCACTCCCGCTCCTGCCCACTCAGCTATGGAGGCACTGGAACAAACTTGTGTCCAAATTAACTGCAATTTTTGTGCCTTGATGCAACTTTGCATCCATTCATTTGCAATCAATAAATGAACACTGTAAAAGGAAGGGCACATGAAATGAACAACTGTTTGATAGTGTCATACTGATTGAATCATGGGTTATTTGCATTATGGCTGGGATTTATACTTGGTTCACAGTTTCATGTGTTTTTTGCTTATGTTGAAGTTATTTTATTTAGTTTAGTATTTTCCATAAGAAAATGTAAAATTTTTTGAAAATTATGTTTGCTGAATTTTAATTCTTTAGTTTGTGAAAAACAAAGCATCATCTTTAGTGTGTGTCAACTAAAAAAATTTTGTGTAAAAAGTGTTTTCCTATAAAATTTTACCCTAAAGGGTTGTTTATAATGGATCTACAGCTTGGGAAATCAAGACTCAAAAGGAACAGGCTTGAAGATTATGTTGAAGCTGATGATATTGAATAAGCTCTTTATAATATGCCATCTGATTCAAGTGTTGCAGATTCTGAATCTCATTCAAATGCATCTGCTAGAATGCTGCAAACTAGAGATGCCAGATGGAGTGATGATTCTTCACAGATGAAATTCCTTCCATTTACTGAAAAGCAGTGCCTACTTATTCCAGAATAACAAGAGAAGTGTTCCACAAAAGCACTCCAAGTTGCACAGAAAAAAACCCTTGCAAATATAAGCAACAGTGAACATGATAATCATATATCAGTGATTCAGAATATAATGTTGATCTTTCAATTTGTATTCTGTAGAACCCTAAGTTTTCCCATGAGATATCAGGGTTACTGAAAACGGTTTGATATTGATTTTTTATTAAATTTACAAACATAGGCCACATACAGTGAGTTGGTTTTTCATTAGCAACCCTCCCCCCCCCACAACGTAGGAATGGACTGGCCTGAGGCACTGATGAAAGCTCAAATTCAGGAATTACCGATATTAGATTGTGATTGCACACATGGTGATCACTTTTTGAGTGCTGGCAAGGCAGAATGGGTTGGTGTTGAGATCTATTTGACTTCAAGCCTGGAATGATTATGGAGACTAGGCATGCAGGTGCCAGTATTTCGATAACAATTAACATGGTTAATTGCTCCTGTTCTATGGTGTCACGAGTCTACTGTGACTGGTTCAAGAGCAGTCAGATAATCAACTAAAGGTTGTATGCGTGACAGCCAAGTGGTCGATGTCTGTGGTGATTATCATGTGCCTTATTACACAGCAGCAACACAGCACAGTGGCCCAGCTAACCACCATAGGAATAGCACAATTAATATGCACATGGATCATGTGCATGTGTCAGACATTACCTAGTACAGGCTATGGCAGTCGACAGCATCATGGGTACCTATGCTCACTGTGAGACACAAGAAATTGCACAGGCACATCAACATGGAACCACTGACAACATGGAAATCTGTTGCTTGGTCTGATGAATCCAGTTTCCAACTCTGCCATGCTGATGGATGTATCTGCTTTCAGAGAAAGCAACACAAGGCCATCATACTTGAATTCACTGTTGATGTTTGGCAGGCTGGAGGGGTAGTGTTATGATTGAAGACTGTTTTCATGGCATGTACAGTATCCTCTGATCACCATTAATCAATGGTTTGATGGGAATGCCTACCTTTCTATTGTTGCCGACCAAGTATGCCCCTTCATGATGACAGTGTATCTAAACAACTCTGCATCTATGCCACGTGGCCCAGCAGGTTTCTAACTGGTTTCAGGAACATGGCAGTGAATTCTTTTCCTTCCATGGCTATTTAACTCACCTGATTGCAACCCAATTGAGTACTTTTGGGATCTACTAGAAATGGACATTTGATGCTACAACTATCCTCCTGACAACATGTGGGCATTACTGGATGCATGGTGCAATGCATGAGTAGTACTAGTACAGGATACCATGCGCCTTCTAAAGCTAAGATGTGTACAGGTTGTATTACAGATAAAAAGTGTCTCCATGAGGTGTTAGGTAGACATTGCTTATGCAAAGTCAACTCAGTTTATATTACACATATACTGGGGTTTTGTGAAAATACTGGGTTTGTAAAATGATTCTGGACTGAAAACAATTGAAAAGCACTGATCTAAAGCATACAATCTTTGCAGGGATCCTTGAGGAAATATGTCAGCACTTCTTCCTCTGATTACACTGATCAAGAAGTAAAATGTTACGGAAACTAAAATACCAAAGTTTGACTAATTTTATGCTGTAAACACTTAGCATTAGCAAGGGCACATGATGCAAGAAAACAAGATTATATAGCATCAGCCAAGAAAAAAAAAAAAAAAAAAAAAAAAACACACACACACACACACACACACACACACACACACACACCCTTCTCATTTCACCCACCCACTGCTGGCTAAAGGCAAACTTCCACACATCTATCCTATAACTGGTCTTTCCTAAATTTGAATTTATGCCCTCTCAGGCGATTATTCTGAGCAAGAGGAAGAATCCCATCAGCATTGAGCAAGCTCAAACCATTCAAGCCTTTATACACCTCAATCAGATCACCTCGCAGGTGCCTAGTCTCCAGACACTGTAATTTGTAAAACTTAAAAAAGCCTTTCTTCATAAGAGCAACCCTTTGTTCCATTCATTAATCTTCTTTCCCTTCTCTGTACTCATTCCAACAGTTCTACATCCTTCTTAAAATGAGGCCTCCAGACCTGTATACAGTACTCAAGGTGTGGTCTGACCATCACTTTATACAAGGGGATAATCACCTCCTTATCGCTGCTAGAAAAATTCCTGTATATCATTGACAAGACACCATGAGTTACTCTTGCAGACCGTCTGCACTGCTCAGAAAACTTCATATCTGCCTGCACAATTACCCCAGGTCCTTTTCACTCTCTACCACTGTCAGTGTAGTACCGCACAGTTGACACGTTACTCTGGGGTTATTGTTTCCCATATGCAGTACTTTACATTTGTCAACGTTAAACTTCAGTTGCCACCTCTCAGCCCAATTGCTCAACTTTTCTAGATCCTGTTTCAGCAGTGTACTGTCATTAGTATCATTAACAACCCTGCCAATCTTCATATTGTCTGCAAACTTGGACATTAAGCCTGATATACCATCATCAATATCATTAATGAATATAGAAAACAACAATGGACCCAACACAACCCTAGGGTACTCCACTAATAACATTAGTCCATGAAGAGCAGTGTCCATTGATTACCGCTCTCTGTCTTCTCCCACTCAACCATTCCTTTATCCATAGCAGCAATTTGCCTCCAATGCCACACTGCTCCAATTTGTGCAGCAGTCTTCCATGTGCAACAGTATCAAAAGCCTTTCTAAGATCCAAACATATGATATCAAAAGCTATAACTGAAGTCTTGTTTAGATGATCCTGCAATGCTTCTTTAACCAGCGCCTCCATTAATTTCCCTGGAACAGAAGTTAAACTAACAGGTCTGTAATTACCTGTGTCTCTCTTTAATCCTTTTTTGTGGATTGGGGTCACATTTGCACATTTCTAGTCCATGGGTACCTCCCCTGAGTCCAAGGAAGCTCTCATAATTATGGCTAAGGGTTTGGTCACTTCCTTTGCTGCTTCCTTTAATATAACTGGATAGATTCCATCCACCCCACGTGCCTTTCTTATGTTTATCTTCAACAATTTCTCCTCCACTTTACTCTCAGTTATTACAAGATTATCTAGCTTACTGTCAGCGTTTAATACACCTCTGGCATTCCCCTCCCTGAATAATTCCTCATGTGTGAATGTAGATGCAAAATATTCATTTAGTTTGTTAGCTACTTGAGCAGGATCATCAACAGTTGAACCATTGATATCAAGTGGAACAGTTTTATTCATCTCTTTCCTTCTTTTTACCATTTAGTGCAGTTAAGATGAATAATTCTCTTATTAATCACTTTGTTTCAGTTTTGGTGTCCATCTTTTAGCCCTTAATATTAACCCCTCTGAGTCATCTCAAAAGACTATTTTAAAAAACATACTTTTTGAATTAACTCTCTCAATTTCTGGTCAAAAACTTCAGTCTCCTCCTATGAAGTTTCTGTGGATTCTAAACTCATTTTTATTATACAAATTAACAAATGCAATTATTTTTGTTTTGAGAAAATACAATAGTTTTTGGTTAACATTGTGATATTTTACTAAATAAAAATTGTATTAAAATTAAATGAGTTGAAGTCACCTCATATGACTTCAGGCAGTTCTTGACTTTACGAGTTAATTCGTTCCCAGCGCGAGGTCATAAAGCGGGAATTTATTTCCCACAGACAATGTTAAAAATAGGGGTTACGTTATCAACAATGAAATTAGTTGGCTAATTAGTTTATATTTAAACGATGACTGATTCATCCAAAGAAATGAAAACGTAGTCTGTAAAATCAAGCAAATTATAATAATAGAGAAATTCTTTATGACTCACAAATGTTAAAGAATGTTTATTCTTCATCATCATCATTGACTAAATGCACACTCATTGTTCACTCATTATTAGGTCTGCACTCGTTGGTTTGTTACACAAGGAGTCGTCTTCTTCAGAAATGCTTCAAGAGGCATTTGTTTCCAAGATAATCATCTCTTTTCTTTATAAATTTCAATAGCATGAATAAGCATTTTTTCACAAAATGCACAAATTGCAACTAACACGAGTTGCGTGGAGTAACAGGTTTACGAAACTTAAAAAAAAAAAAGGAATGAAGTGAAGATTCTGAAAATTTCACCATAATAACGTAAAAACCCACACAATTCTAGCTATTGGTATTTTCACAAGTGCAATAACATCGAGTTTACTACCCGTTTATAATTGCTTGCAGTAACAGAAAAGCCCAATAAACTGGAAAGTGCAAATTGTTTTTACTGTTTTATGGTCGTGACTTTTAGAAATGTGCTTTAGAAAAATATCACAAAGCCATTCAAAACTAGTTTTTATAACATATGATAATGATGAAAGTGTAGTGCATTTAATGATTTGAATTGGTAACTAATACATTTACACTTTATACATTTAAAAACGACCTCTTAGAGAGTTATATAGCAAAAATTTGAACTTCTGAGGTTGTGGAATGAATTACCAAAAAACAATGTGTTATTGGGTTTGCATTACGATATTTTTGCAATATGATGGTAACGGATTAATATCGTAAAGCGGGGGTAGACTTTATTGTATAGCTATGCACGTGGTTTGAAATGCAATATTTATGAATGTTTAACATTCATTATTTGCCATTAATGTTCATATTTTCGATTTGGTTGATACTCGATACTTTGAAAAATAAAACTCGTAAACCCGGGAACTCGTAAAGTGAGAACTGCCTGTATTTTAAAAACATATTTTTTGAATTAACTCTCTCAATTTCTGGTCATAAACTTCCGTCTCCTCCTATGAAGTTTCTGTGGACTCTAAACTCATTTTTATTATACAAATTAATAAATGAAAGCATTTTTTTGGAGAAAATACGATAGTTTTTGGTTAACATTGTGATATTTTACTAAATAAAATTTGTATTAAAAATTAAATGAGTTCACAATTATACTTTGTTTTTGTAACCGACTTTGATAATGATGCCAAATTAATGACATGTTTAGTAAATACAGATCAACAGTTTTTTAATGCCCCAATGCACACACAGAAAAATATAAAAGGAAAAAGTTCAGATAGTGCATGATAAGTTGTATCAGTGTTAGTGTCAGAAACTGATACATCTGAAGTTAATGGTAAAATATAGAGCTATAAAAATATAGAACATCACCAATTCTATTAGTATATTCAATTAAATATAACATCAGAATGATTAAACATTTAACCTTCATTAGATAATCATAATAAGTGATTAATTACTTATTTTATACCATATGAATATTTTATACATTTAATTTAAATTGTAAAATAATAAGAGGCGTTTACCTTAATATAGTACGTAGAACACTTCCGTATGATACTCTCCAGAAATTAAAATGAAAAAATCGAAAACTTACATTAGAGTAAAAAATAAATAATTAAAAACCAATTTAACACAAATAAAAATCAATTTAATGCAATTAAAAATTAAAAAGAATCTAACGAAAATATTCAAAACGATTTTCCTTCCTGAAGCTGACGCTTTTCGACCATATGTCGTGATCACAGGAATGAAAATTACCGAATAGGGTTGAACCTGAAACTTAAATAGTGATTATTTGTCTTCCCGCATGCGCGTAAAAGTCCACGCATCGGAGATCAAATATGGCCGCCGAACATTAACAGAATTCTTGTGTAATTTAATTTCTACGGTTTCTGAAATTAATAGTTGCTCGTGTATAATTACATTGAACATTAAGTATTTTGGCCTCGTTAAATAAAAAAGTATGTTTTTCGATAATGTCATGAAAGGCTAATTCTGATGCTGCTGAACGAGAATCACGAACTGAGGCTTCATGTTGAGTTACACGAATATTCAGAGAAAATCACGTCGAACCTTAGTAAGAGGAGTCGCAATCACCGCAAGAAATGTTGTATACCAGATCATTACTTTGTGTTGTGAACGCGGAAAGAACTGAGTGATTGTTCAGTATAGTGTGTAATTTCCGTATTGGCCTGGCCACAATTTTAAATTTGGTTTCTTTAAAGAATCTATTAAGCTGTTTGTGCCACTGTTTAACAAATGGGACAGAAATAAAGTATTTTTTGATATTACTATTGTTGGTTGGGTAGTATTTTGTATCCTATCCTTAGCCTGTATCCTAATTCGGTTTATATTGTGGCAAGGGGATAACCCCTGTTTAAGAACCTGCTAGTTAATATTTGTATTTCTGAGCCCAAAGCAGATTCCGTCGTTGAATATTTATAGGCATTTAGAAATCGATTAAAGATAATCGATCTTTCGTAGGTGAACGGGTGATAGCTATTATAATGTAGAAGCATACCGGTGTTTGTAGGTTTTTGATAGATGCTAAATTGGATTTTATTCGAGTCCAGAGTAAGCATGAAATTTAGAAAGTTTAATGACTTTGTATTCATATCTGTATCCTCCCTTTCCAATGTAAATTTGAGTCTAGAATGAATATTATTAAACGAATGTAAAATGTCTTGGATAGTACTACTATCAGTAATAACTAGAACATTGTCTAAATACCTCCCATAGTATGTGATATGGGGTCAAAAAGGGGTCAAATGTATATGCTCAATCGTTGAGAGATAATCTCTGACATTAAGCCGCTCAGGCTCAAACCCATTGGCAATCCAAAAATTTGTTTGTACACCTTGTCTCGAAAGGTGATATATCATCTCGAAAGATGATATAGTTGGCCTCAACTAACAGTTTGATTAAGTGAAAAATTTCCTTAATAGGTAGCTTCGTATTATTAATCGGTGTTGAGTTTTTATTTAACATATCCCAAATAATATCTAATGTGTATCCAACGTTTACATTCGTATATAACGAGTTAACATCTAGTGAGAATAAATTGCCATTGTCGCCAAGTCTACAGTCTTTAAGATTATTAAATAATGTATCGTAGTTCTTAATCCCAAATTGTATTACCTGTCTAAAGGGTTTTATAATGTTATATACATGTGTGTGGCTAAGGATGAAAATGTCGAGTTTCTGTAGGAAACAATAAGTCAAATAGGAAATCCAGTCTTGTGTAAATTTACTTGGCTGAAAAGTGCAGGAATATTGTACGTTCTGGCCTTCAATTCCTTTAACTGGGCCATAGTAATGTAGTTGTTTTTTCGATACGTGTTTAACGTTTTATTGTATTGATTGACTAAATTGGTAAACAGTGCCTGGCCTACTTCAAGATAAGTGGAGGTATTTGAAACAACTGAATCTAACTCATTAATATAATGAGGTTTATCTAGTATTACCACTGTATCTCCTTTATCTGCCTTCTGTATAATAATGTCCTTATTTCCCCGAAGTTCTCGTAAAGCTGAACTGTCATGTGTATTCAATTTAGGAAGTAGCGTTTCTTTTATGTTATTCACTACTTGGTTAACTTGTTGAATAAATAAATCTTTTTGTGGAACGTTACGAAGTCCAAATTCAATATCAATTACGCATTGTTTTTTTAGGTAGTTTTCGAGGTGGTTTTTGTTATTTGTTTTTTTTTTTTTTAAGAGCATTAGCAACTAAGGCCATATTGCTCCAGGATATGTGGTGGTCATTCCTTGACCTTTCCGCATCCTCCATATTTGGTGGTGACGGGCTTGAACCCTGGTCTAATCAAGAAGCGTGTGCTTTCGAGGTGGTAAATTATAATTTAGTCCTTTGGATAAAAGTGAAATCTATCTGGTTCTGCGATAGCATACATGAGGAAAGATTTTTAATCTGCTGATATGTCGGTTCGTTGAATACTGGGTGAGGGGGGTGTTCGTGAACCAGCTGACGTATTCTGTGGTAGTACATTGTGTGTCTGTGTGTGGGGGTTGTCACCCAACTCGTATGTACTTGGTCGCAAGCCTGCGACAATGTGTTAGAATTCGCATGAACGTGTCTTGACCTATCCGATAATGTTTTCAATTTATTAACGTGTCTGTTTTTTTTTTATTTCTGAGGGATGTACTTCCTGTCGCAAATCTATGGAGGTCTTCAATACAGACCAATTGTTCGGATGGAGATAATTTTTTAATTTATCGCGAAGCTTCCTAACCTGGGAAAGGTATTTTTGTTTATTCAAATATCAAGATTTTAAGGCAAGCTTAACAACATTACGCGATGTGGCCAGTGTTAGTTGTTTTATGCCTGAAATTTTTTGATTTAAATTAACCCTGGCAAACTTCGGAATGATTTTGTTTTTAAGGCAATATTTTAGAAAAGAAATATGGTAACTTTGGGCTGAGTATCTTAGTGCTGATTTAATATAATTTTGCACCAAGCCATTCAAAAAATCCCCCATAATTGTGTGTATATCGATAGGTTACACCTGGAGAGACAGGAAGTGAATGAAATAGTCAAGTTTATGACTATTTCAAGTCAAAACAGTCAAGAGTTTAAAAAATGAATTAGATAGTATGAATCAGAGCTGTAATACTCAATACGTTCTACGTTGATATTAATATTTGTAAAATAATAAGAGGAGTTTACCTCAATATATCCAATTTAGCATCTATCGAAAACCTACAAACACCGGTATGCTTCTACATTATAATAGCTATCACCCGTTCACCTACAAAAGATTGATTATCTTTATTCAATTTCTAAATGCCTATAAATATTCAATGACGGAATCTACTTTGGGCTCAGAAATACAAATATTAAATAGCAGGTTCTTAAACAGGGGTTATCCCCTTGCCACAATATAAACCGAATTAGGATACAGGCTAAGGATAGGATACAAAATACTACACCAACCAACAATATTAATATCAAAAAATACTTTATTTCTGTCCCATATGTTGAACAGTGTCACAAACAACTTAATAGATTCTTTAAAGATACCGAATTTAAAATTGTGGCCAGGCCAATACAAAAATCACACACTATACTGAACAATCGCTCGGTTCTTTCCGCGCTCACAACACAAATTAATGATCTGGTATGCAACATTTCTTGCGGTGATTGCGACTCCTCTTACTAAGGTTCGACGTGATTTTCTCTGAATATTCATGTAACTCAACACGAAGCCTCAGTTCGTGATTCTCGTTCAGCAGCATCAGAATTAGCCTTTCATGCCATTATCGAAAAACATACTTTTTTATTTAACGAGGCCAAAATACTTAATGTTCAACGTAATTATACGCGAGCGACTATTAATTTCAGAAACCGTAGAAATTAAATTACACGAGAATTCTGTTAATGTTCGGCGGCCATATTTGATCGCCGATGCGTGGACTTTTACGCGCATGCCGGAAGACAAATAATCACTATTGAAGTTTCAGGTTCAACCCTATTCGGTAATTTTCATTCCTGTGATCACGACATATGGTCGAAAAGCGTTGTCAGCTTCAGGAAGGAAAATCGTTTTGAATATTTTTGTTAGATTCTTTTTAATTTTTAATTGCATTAAATTGATTTTTATTTGTGTTAAATTGGTTCTTAATTATTTATTTTTTACTCTAATGTAAGTTTTCGTTTTTTTTGTTTTAATTTCTGGAGAGTATCATATGGAAGTGTTCTACGTACTATATTGAGGTAAACTCCTCTTATTATTTTACAAATATAAATATCAACATAGAACGTATTGAGTATTACAGCTCTGATTCATACTATCTAATTTAATTTAAATATACATACCTTAAATATGGCAGGAGAAATATGTTTGGCACCTGGTATTTTGAAGTGCTTAACAGGATCCAGCAAAGAATCATCAGTACTGCTATTCAGTTCTGAGTCACCCAGAGTGGTGTTGGCAGGTGATGAAGACGTTGGAAAAGGAGTATGAGAGGGAGAAGGAGATGGAGATGGGGAGTATCCCAAGGGTGGTATGTGAGGGTTTGGTGAAAACCTATCAGGCACTTGCTACAATGATATGGAAAAAATTAGGAATGGGGAGGAGGGCCATGAAGGAAACAATCTGTTAGTTTAAATCAGGCAAAAATAAAGGTAAAGAAGGATGAAAAACAAAATGCAATTGTGTGCATAAGAAACTACGACAATATAAATTCATTCCATCTTTCACTAACTATAAAACAACACTGGCACTATCAGTATTAGGCATGCCAGAAAATAAAAATTTAAAAGATATGAAAAATTTACACAGTGATTAGCAATATAATGTGCATAATAGACCAAAAACAATATGAAACAATATTAAGTAACAGCTTAACATTAATTTTAAGTATCACCCATGAAATGCATAATGTTTACATGCTTAGTATACTACAGTAAATATATCAGGTAGCCAAACTGCAAATACGTACATGCTTTGCACACTAAACTTTCAGAACAACAACCATAATAGTAGTAGCAGCAGCTGTCATGTTGCACCATGCTGACAACTGCTCATAAACTGTACTAAGCACTATACATAATTACAATTTTTTTTTATAGGGAATGGAAATAAGGAAAGAAATTTCTTTTCCTAAGGGGCTATTCGCTAAGAAAATTACATTGAGTTAGAGAGAAAGAGAGAGTGAAGGAAAGGTAATGAAAAAGAAGAAGATTAGTTCAAGAAAAAAAAACAATAACAGCTAACAAAAACTAAACGATAAACACGTTTAAACTGAAATAAATAAAACAAAATATAATGGAACAGATTTTAAAATTTCAGCTTTTATGTTTTTCGTGATTTTAAAATGTTTCTTGCTTTTGATGAAAGTTTCATCCCACAAGAACAGGATTAAATTTTCAATTTTCAAAAAAAAAAAAAAAAAACTGAACACTATTCTTTGTAGGACAGGACTTTCATCAAAACCAATAAATAAAACACATTTGCCACCATCTAAATGTGGAAAAAATCATTCCATATACTGTAAGTTGTTGGAATATTGAAACGACATCCTCAGCATTCCAAAAATTTACACATAATGGTTGAAAATTAAAAGTTTAGAATTCGTTGCCAAAAGCAAATAATTACTTTTATTGTTGGATTGTAAATCAGAACAAATCTTAAAATTTTATAAAAAGTTTATTCATATACATAAACTAATGTCAACAAAGTAAAAAACAAAAAACTGTGTGCCAAGTTTATAAACAAAAGCCAAGCAATACCAAAAAGCATTCAATCAGTGTGCCAATACTGAGTAGTTGTTAATTTCCTGTGCACACGGCACACTGCTTGGGTGCATTCTGAATGCAGTTCTGCATTGTTGCACATCACTCCTAGTGCCATTTTATGCATATATATGCATAAAGGCAGTGAATACGTTAAGCTGTTATGTTTTTTATTACCAAAGTGAAAATAGTCATGAAAGGCTTTCAGTTGTCATAGTGCTCAATTTACCAACAACAACATTTCATCTAGAACTATGGATTATTAATTAGTATTAATAATATCAAATGATGGAAGAAAGCAAGCTTATACAAACATCAGCAAAAAAACAAAACAAAAAAACACACATACTTCCCATATGACACATCCATCCTGTCTGACATTAACTTAGTTCTTCCTTGAATTTATTCAAATTACCCACTTCCACAATACCACAGATGGAAGTTTATTCCAACAATCCACTACCTGCTGCATGAAAACAAATTAACATTCATCTATCCTGAAACCTTCCTCATGAATTTACGTCCCCTTGTGTGTAGTCAGAGCAAGAGGAAGGATGGCATCAGTATTGAGCCTCAATTAGAGTAAACACCTCAATTAGATCTTACTAGTGCCTAGTTTTCAGACATCGCAATTTGTAGAACTAAAGCCTCTCTTGATAAGAGCATTCCTTTCACCACTCACTAATCTCACTGCTCTTCTTTGTACCCATTCCTACAGATAAAGTTCTGGAAGGACGCTTCCAAAGCTTTATAGAATACTTAAGATGTATCCTAACCATTGACTTATATAACAGGATAATCATCTGCATCTCCCTGCTCGCAAAATTTCTGTATAATATTGTCAAACAAAAAACTGTGTCAAGTTTATAAACAAAAGCCAAGCAATACCGAAAAGATCTTACTTTTACTACCTTCCTCCCTAAGCTTTCTTGAGAAAATTCATTTGTAATTTTAAGTTTTCAAAAAATTTTTCCGCTTTGAGCAATTAATATAATTTCAAATAAAATAACCCTAACATTAACCCTCACATTGGCTGCTAGTACAGCTGATAGGCCTATGAGCTGTACTAGCAGCCAATGTGCATTGCTCAGAGAACTTCATTGTAATGAAGTGCAAAGTGTAGTAACCAACTTTTCTAGAAATTGCAGTAAAACTGCAGCCATTATAAATCCACTGCAGGATGGAAGCCTCCTCAATGATTCATGTTGACGGAAATGGACCATAATCTGTCACGCTGGTCCAGTGCGGGGGTTGGCAGAGCGACCATATTTAGCAGTCAGGGGCTTGAACCCTGGTCTACTTAAAGAGCGAGTGAAATTACAGTAGTATACCCTAATTACTGTTACGACTATTCCACCAACTTTTGTTTCATTCACAAGCTTAGACATTAAGCCTGATAGGCCTTCACATCAATATAATTAGTAAATATAGAAAACAACACTAGGCCCAGCACCGAATCCTAAGGAAGAGCAGTGCCCATTGAAAACCACTCTTTTATCATCTCCCAGTCAACTATTCCTTTATCCATAGCAGCCTAATGCCACACTCAGCGGTGAAACTAGAAAAAGTGGGCCCAATGTAAAATTTAGTGTGGGGCCCCCGTGAAAATATTTGTTTTGGTAAAAATAAAAAGTAACAATGTAGCAGTAAACATGATACTCAGAAATATTATAGGTGCAATATTAATACTATACTCAATAATAATGAACCCCAAAAATGGGGCCCTATTTGACTTTGGCCCTTGCAATCACAAATCCTTAAAAACTGCCTTGGAAGCAGTAGCTATGCTAATACCATTTCACCTCTATTCACTGCAGTTTCGCGTGTGCTGTGCAGCTAGATAACAATAAACATAACTAAAAAAATTACAATTTTACTCAATTAAATTTTTTTATGTTTCGGGCAGGTGGGCAGTGGTTGTGGGCTCCAATGCACCAAATTGACTGCATTGGCACAGTTATGCCACACTGTTCCAATTTGTAATTTGTGAAAAGCTTTTCTAAAATCTAAGTATATGATGTTAAAATTATTTCTTGCATCCAGTTCCTTTGTTACTGCATTATAGCATCCGATGAAATTGGTCAGAGAAGATCGCCCCTAAAAAAAGTCCATGCTGTAGCTGCAATATAATTACATTTCTGTCCAGATGGTACTGAATTACTTCTTCAACCAGCAATTCCTTATTTTCTCCCAAAGAAGTCCAGCTTACAGATCTGTAATTGCTCATGTCACTCTTTGATCCCTTCTTCATGAATTGGGGATACATTTGCACATCTTCAGTATATAAAGATCTCCTTTTAATCAAAGGATGTTCTTATATTTATGATTAAAGGAATGCTTCCTCTTTCTCTGACTCCCTTAATATAACTGGATAGATCCCATCACTCCAGGTGCCTTTTTTTGTTTTGCTCCAACAATTTCTCTTCCACTTTCTTCTCAGTTATCACAAAGCCATTTAGCTCCCTGTTAGAATTTGATACACTTCTGGCACATACATCACAAAAAAAAATATTTGTGAACACAGATGCAAAATGTCTATTCAGCAACCTGAACAGGATCATTAATGTTAAGCCATTCATACCTAGCAGACTAATGTGATTTATCCTTTTCTTCTAGAGTTAACACATAAAGAAATCTTTACTGCTTTGCTTTTATTCACATATTTTTCAGAGACTTCTTGTGATCTGTCTCAGCTTGCCTAACCTCCTTGACTTGATTGCAGACTAGTTTATATATACTGCAGGCTTCTGTATCACCTGATAATTTATATGCATCTCACATATTACATGTATTTTTATTCTCTGCCACAAGTCTCACAAGTTCATTTGATATCTATTTAGGCCTAAGCCTTGAATATCTCTTAGTTGGTATAAAAACCATAGTAGCTTATATGACTATCACAGAATTTACTATGGTTTATCCGGAATGCTTCCCTTTTAGAATTTTGTTGGTATCATCATCAGTTGTTCCCACTGAATAAGTTTTAAAAATTTCTGAGTCTTCTAAGTCACCTTTATGAAAACAAGTCCTTTCCTTTGCTCCTGACAGTAGTTACATCTTTAAGTAAATTCCACATCGACACACTGTGATCATTATCATCTAGTGGATATTTAGGTAATCTATCATTATATGGATATTCTGTCATGAAGGTCATCATACTAGTCACAGGATATCTAGAAAACTGATATGCTGCATTGATAGTCAATGGCCTATAGCTTTCTTTGATGATACACATGAAGATACATAAATTTAAACTGGAAAAGGGTGGTTACAATAGTCAACTATGCATAATTAAGGCCGTTCTGTGGTGTGTTTTCTTCATGTGGGTATGCTGATAAAATGGAGTATAAAGATCTTCCTCTTTTTTATTATCACAAAATAATTTTTCTTCAAATCATACTTGCTACGAATAACAGGTTTTAAAGAACATACTGCAAAATTTGTGGTTTTAATGTAAATTTTGAATGACCTTCACATAGTATCTCAAAAATATGGGGGAGGACAGGCAAATTTTTCATGTTGGGGAGAAAATTTGGGCCGAATAAAAGACATGAAAGGAGTTATGGAATCATAAGAAAGGTGGGCTTGTGTTTTTGTGATTTCAAGTCGTTCATTCTACAAACATTTTCATAAAATGTCCACTCACTTTGAAAACAAATGTGTTAGAATTGGTAATCTTATTCAGCTTTGATGCAATCTGAAATTATATATTTAGGTTGTACTAAAACTGAATTTTCGTATCAATCGAAAAAAATTGTTTGACTTTATTTGAGTTATTCGATTTTATCTGAGTTTTGGGATTCAATTCTAACAATGTTTAAGCAATTTGTTCTTCATCTACTCCATCCAGAGAGCTGAAACCTACTGATAGCTGTTTTTCAAAATGTTTTCTTTGAATTCTCTTTTCAACTTCCAGAAATGTCTGTTAATTATTGCAAAAATTAGGAAAAATTCATGATTAAGTTAAACCTAATTATATGCACATTTTGACTGGCATATATCATGTACTGTTATTGATAATACTGGCCAGCAAAAAAAAAAAAATATATATATATATATTTTTTTTTTTTGCTGGCCAGTATTACCCTGTTAAAATTCTGGTTGATTATTGTAGATTTGACCTTGCTGAATTAAAATTTGGTAACCATACTGTTGTAACACCCACTAATTTTAAGGGAGAAGGGATTAAAGTCAAAAACTAAGTTTCTAGAAAAAGAAAAAAAAAGATTTCATATAATTTAAGATGTTACATACAAGTACTAAATATTGAACAATGTGTCTATTAACTTTACTCTATTTACAAAAATATTTATCTCGTAACAAAATTTCCTTTTATAATCGTCCACTGGTGTCTCTCATATGAAATTCTAAGAGTAGTCTGGTAACATAATTGGACTAATTTTCCTGGTATCTTTTTTCCATTTTAGAAATATCTTGGTGAAACCTTTCACAGTGTTCAATTGGAGACCGCTCCCACGTTTTCAGGAAAAAAGTCTAAATGGGAATGTAGGAAATGAAATTTTAGCGACATGTTGGATCCCAACTCAAAATTAGCTCATCCACAATTTCACAATAACTTTGTGATTTCTCATTGCCTAAAACATTTTGGCACATATTTTTGAATGCCTTCCAGGCTCTTATTTCTATAGCATTTAATTTTTTAGTGAATTCCTCATCCTGGAATAGCAGTTTCATTTGAGGACTCACAAAAATTCCATCTTTTATTTTGGCCTTGGTGATTCGAGGAAACTTTTGCCTTGAACAGGAAAGTCCTTTTTTGTCCATCGCTTTCACAAATGTTTTTATCAAACCTAGCTTGAAGTGCAATGGAGGTAAATAGATTTTTGACTTATCTGCCAAAGCAGGATGTGTTGCATTTTTCTGGTCTGATCTATTTTCTGAATGGTCTGGCCATTTTTTTACACTGTAATGGTAACCCTTCACTTGGCTGTCCCATTCGCATAAAACGCAGCAGTATTTAGAGTATCCACCTTGCAACCCTGTCAAGCAAAGCTACTACTTTTAGGTTGGCATAGATATTTCATGTGAACTATATTCCATTTGTATCCTTGATAGCATATTTTTTGCAAAGAACCTACAGGTTCTTTTGTTCTTTCATGTGAACAAGGGCCAATGGTACAGATGGATACTTATTTCCATTATGGAGTAAACGTGCTTTCAAAACTGACCATGGATGAATCAATGGAAGCCTCTATTGCTTGGGGAGATGCTCCAGATGTAACTCTTTCATTAATTCCTGATATTGTTACAATAAACCAAAGCACTATCCATGGAGTAATAGGTCGTTATGTTAGATTGTCTGTTCCTATAAAAAGACACTTTGACACTCTTTTCAAGAATGCCACTGAAGCCATGATCCTAGTAACTGTGCCATGGTTTTTGAGAGGTCCAAATCTGACAAATTCATCCAATTTTGCCAGAGTGATTAGATGCTGTTTTGCAGTATCAAGAGTTTAAAAGTATGGATCTGTACTTGTTCTGAGTTCTGCATTCTTTGAAGACTGCTTTCCTGATTCTGAATCAGAGTCAAGTCCAAAGGTTTCTGATGGCATTGTATCATTAAGAGGAACCAACCTTAGAGCAGAAGGTATGGGATACTCTATTTTATGTGGTCTTGAGGTTCCCACCATATAACCGGAACAGCAAAAGGCATCGATTTATGACTACCTGTTAATGTTCCTGAACACAAGCTACAGGAAATCTTTGGAGCCCATACGCTACCTTGATTTCCAACTTACATCCAAAAAATAGAGTTTATAGGCTTTTCTCACAAGTTGTGACAGTGGCTTCCGCTGCAATTTTAATACTACTTCTCTGCAAATGCAGCAAAAGCTATCAGGCTTATTTCAGCAAGAATGCAACATATTTCATGTATGGTTAAGGTACACACACACACACATAAAGCACATTAAGAAATTGTAGATTTTTATTTCTAATTCACAGTTAACTATACAAGTTAACTATACAAGAACACTAAGTCTTAATTCTTTATACATCAATGTCAGAAGTGTCATAAATAAAATGAGTGAATTCACACTGCTGGTTAGGACAAGTAACGCTGACATAATAAGGCTTATGGATACGTGGCACCACCACCACCACGATATGGGGATGATGAGTTTCAGAATGCTATGTACACTGAGACAGAAATCATGGGATACCTAGATAGTTAAGGGTAGGCCCACCTTTTGGCTGGATAAGGGGAGTCACACAGCAAGGCATTGAATCCACTACTTCACTAAAGTGTTCCACAGGTACTTTCATCCATGCTTGCTGCAACTCTGTCCATAATTCCGTCGCATTCCTAGGTAGAGGACCCGAAGCTCGAACAGACCTTTCCACAGCATCCCAAAGATTCTCAACAGGGTTCATGTCTGGTGAACAAGGCGGCCATTTCATGGTGGTAAAATCATCGATTCATACGTTGGCATTCGAGGTGAGCGGACGCGCTTAGACAGGGCTCCTCAGTTAAGTGGTTTACTTTTGGATAGTGCTTTTAAATATTTGATTTATTTAGATATTGTTGGATTATTTTGTTATAGGTTTTCCTGTAACTGTTTGATTTTAATAATATTATAGATATAATTTTTTAAAGTTACTTTCATTGATATTTATTTAATTTTATAATGGTAGTTACGAGATCTGCCTTAAACACGTCACAGGGTATCGTGACTCACACGGAAATAGCAGATGGCGATTTACGGGTGAGTCATGATTTAATCCGTTGTGGAACCTGTGGTTGGTTTTCCAGGGTCGACCTGGTGACTAATCCTACCTCACCTGGGGATTCTTTTCTTTGTGATCGATGTAAGGAGTGCACCGATCTTAAATTTCAATTTGGTGCACTGATGGAACAATTTGAGTCCCTGAAAAAAACGAGTGCTTGCCCTCAAAAATAATGCATCTGGGAGCTCATCAGGGACTCAAATCTCCAGCAATCTACCAAGTGATGCACACCCGATTCGAGCCTCAAAACAGAAAAACCAAGAGCAAACTATTCTGGTTAAAAAGGACATTGTTTTATTAGGAGACTCCATTGTCAGGGAAACGGGGAATATTTTTTGTAATAAAGATAGGTGGAGCAGAACCAGGGTATGTCTGCCGGGAGCAACTATTGATGATGTCACCAACAGATTGTCAGATTTTAAAGGGGGTAAAGAAAATATTATTATTCATGTGGGGACAAACGATATTAAACTTACACAATCTGACGATTTGTTGGAAAAATACAGGACCATGCTGAGGAAATGTCGCGAGCTAGGCCATAATGTCTATGTGTCTGCAATTCTGCCCTGACACGATAGGAGGGATTATATGTTAAGAGCCTTGTGGATTAACTCAAGACTTGAAGGAATCTGCAAGGCTTTAGGGGGTAAATTTATATAAGCATGGCCCACACTTGTAGGTAGAAGGAATTTGTTTTGTAGAGACGGGATACACTTAAACAAAGGTGGTGCAAAAGTTTTTGCCAGTATTATTGAGGATACCTTAAAGGTTCAGGGAAACTGCTAGTTAGGGGGGATGTGGGTAATACTGACACACAATTATCTGATAATATTGGTCAATGTAACTCTTGCACATACCTTAAGAGTTCTTATCTGTTACCCCAACTGGACGTATTATCTAGATGTTCTGGGGGCAAAGAGGTTTCACGTGAGCGGGTGGGTAGCTAATATCAGGGAAGAGAGCCTAAAAAACTTTAAGGGTTGTGTTAGGGTTGTTAAATATACAAGAACAGTAAATCTTAATTGTTTATACAGTAACGTTACAAGTGTCGTCAATAAAATGAGCGAATTCGAACTGCTGGTTAAAACAAGTAACGCGGACATAATAGGGCTTACATAGACGTGGTGCCACCCGGAAATTGAGGATGATGAGTTTCAGTACGGCTTGTATAATGTATTTAGGAAGGATAGAGTAGATAGAAGGGGTGGTGGGGTAATGCTTCTTATCAGAAGCAGCCTGAGTGCGACGATAGCTTTCCCGGATTCAGACATTTCACATGCTAGTATAGAGTCTGTATGGTGTGAGATAGTTGGAAACAAAGGTATAATGCGAGTAGGAGTAATCTACAGACCAGGTGATTGTGAAGATTATGACAAAAGGAATGGGCAAGTAAGCGTCAATGCCTTATTATGGGTGATTTCAATTTGCCTCTAATTGATTGGAGTAAATGGGAAGGAAACTCGACATGGGGAACAAAATTTTTAAATCAACTAGATGACTGTTATTTGTATCAACATGTCAGGGAAAGTACTAGAGAAAAGAATATCCTATCACACATGAATCAGATGACATAACAGGGCTGACAGTAGAGGAACCAGTAGCAGGAAGTGATCACGGAGTTCTACGGTGGATGATGACGAGAGAGGTAGCAGAAGTAAAAGGCAAAGGAATGGGTTATAATTTATAATTTCAGAAAAGGAAATTATAATGCCTTAAGGTGCTACATGGCCTCTATTAACTGGGTAGATATCGCGCTGAGAATGAATACAATTGAACTGTGGTACGCTTTTAAAACATTAATCACAGATGCCTTGAATGCGTATATACCATTAAAAAAATACTCCACGAGAAGGGTTCCAAGTTGGATGAATAGTGAAGTTGCCACATTACTTGAGCAGAAAAAGGTGGCATGGAAAGGTTACAGAGCAATAAAAAATACTGAAGCCTATAACAGCTACAAGGTGATCTGTAACAGAGCCACAGAAAAGGTTCGACAGGCAAAGGCAGTTTATGTGAAATCACTAGCAAACGGAGCAAAGATGGGTGATAAAGAATTCTTCACATATATAAATGCCAAGAAGAGCAGGACAAACCAGATCGGACCTTTACGTAAGGGAAAGGGGATAGTAATAAATACACCAGCTGCCGTTGCAGATGAACTCAACAGTTATTTTGCATCGATGACAAATGAAAAGCCTTTTGTGGCAATGGGAAATTGTGGGAGCGAAGTTCAAAAATATGTAATTAATGATATTGAAATTTCGCAAGATTATTTAATGAAAAAACTTTCGAGCCTACAGACCAGTAAGGCTCCTGGAGTTGATGGAATATACCCTATAATCTTAAGAGAGGCGGCAAGCGAGTGCATTGAACCATTGAGGCTAATTATGCGAGCATCACTAGACTCTGGGGAGATTCCCTTGGATTGGAAAAGTGCAAATGTATCTCCCATACATAAGGGTGGCTCTAAAAGTGAAGTTGGAAATTATCGACCTGTCAGTCTGACTGCAGTAGTAGGGAAAATCATGGAGGCAATGATCAAGGGTGGAATTCAGGATCATTTGGATCGAATTGAAATTCTCAAGGATACTCAGCATGGTTTTGTAAAGGGAAAATCATGTTTAACAAATCTGGTTCGCTATTTCGAAAGGGTCACTCATGGGCTGGATTTAGGGAATAATTTCGACATTGTTTATTTAGATTTCAGCAAAGCTTTTGACTCAGTCCCACATGAGCGGTTGCTTTATAAGCTGGAACAGGTTGGAATCACTGGGAAAATCCTTAGATGGATAGAAGGATGGCTTCAGGGCAGGAGGCAGAGGGTTGTGATAAATGGCTATTCCTCAGATTGGGTTGATGTAAGAAGTGGGGTTCCCCAAGGATCAGTATTAGGACCACTGTTGTTTTTAATTTTCATAAACGACATTGATGAAGGGATAGAGGGTGTGATGTCTAAATTTGCAAATGACATTAAAATTGGTAGAGTAGTTAATGATCACTGTCAAGCTGAGCTTCTTCAGAGAGACCTAGATAGACTTCAGGAATGGTCAGAAAAATGGCAGCTGTGCTTTAATCCAACAAAGTGTAAGGTATTACACCTGGGAAACAGTAATCCCAAAAAAACTTATTCACTTGGTGGAGTTCAACTAAACCCAGTACTGGAGGAAAGGGACTTGGGTGTTACGATACGGTCAGACATGAAATTCTCTGAGCATTGTAAACAGGTTGCAAGGAAGGCCCATGGTGTCCTATCGATGATCTATCGAACTTTTGCAAGTAGAGATAGGGACGTGATAATCCCATTATATAAGGCTTATGTTAGACCACACTTGGAATACTGTGTTCAAGTATGGAGACCGCTTAACGAAAGACATCGAGCTTCTTGAAAGGGTGCAAAGAAGGGTAACTCGCCTGGTGAGATCGGCAAAAGGGCGTCCTTATGAAGAAAGACTTCGAATATGTGGGTTGCAGAGTTTGGAAACTAGACACCTTAGAGGAGATTTAATTGAGGTGTTTAAGGCTCTGAGAGGCATCAGTAAAATGAATGAGGACAAAATTTTCAAGATTATAAATGATGCTAGAACTAGGGGACATAAATTCAAGTTACGGGGGGAAATGTTTAGATTGGACTGCAGGAAGTTTTATTTTAGCCAGCGAGATAAATTACTGGAATAAGTTGCCTTCATGGGTGGTAGAGGCCGACAGTTTGGGGAAATTCAAAGGTCATCTGGATAGTACTTTCGGGTAAGGGAAGCGCATAGGATGATAGGTTTAATTTCCTTTTTATTTATATTTTATTTTATTTATATATATATTTTTTATTTATTAATTATTATTATTTAGTTATTTATTTATTTATTTTTTGTTTTTATTATTGTTTTGTTCGGATTTTTTTTTTTTTTTTGGCTGGTGCAGCATAAGCCACAGGCTTTCTTGCACCATGCGGCCGTTACTAATACTAATACTAAATCTGCAGAATGCTCTTTGAACCATGTTCCAGTCATCGCGGCTTTGTGGGGAGGTGCACTGCCTTACTGGAAGAGTCCATTGCCCTGAAGGTGCACAATGACCATGAAGGGATGCAAATGGTCTGCAAGGATGGACACGTAACCTCGTCTGTTCAGGGAAGTGTCTAGACGTACCAGAGGTCCCAACATGTGCCAGTTGAACACATCCCAGACCATTACTGACTGTCCATCCACCTGCCTGAACAGTTCCTTGCTGACATGATGGGTGCCTAGCTTTGTACGGTTTCTGCCAGATATGCGCCCTCCTGTCCACTTGAAATAACATCAAGAAAACGGGACTCATCAGACCACGAGATCCATCTTCAATCATTCAAGGTCCAGTGCTGCTGTTCTTTCACCCAGTTGAGGCATAGAGCCCTGTGTCATGGTGTTAGCAATGGGAATCTGGTGGGTCAGCAGCTCCCATAATAATTGTGCCTAATGATCGTCTGATGGTCACATTTCTGGCACCTCCCTGGTTGACAGCAGTGATTTGTGCCACTGTCGCTCTCCGGTTGGGCAAAACAATGTGAGACAGACGTCTATGGCCACGTTCATCCACCACCTTTCTCTGCCCACACCGTTGTCCACGATGAAATGTTATTCTGGAAATGGCATATTCCCGATGCACTCTTGATATTGTTGAACGGGAATAGTGCAATTTCTGTATTATCTCCACGAAATAGTGACCCATGCATCAGGCGCCCACTATCATTCCTCTTTCAAAGTTGGTTAACTCATGATGTTTATCCATACTGACATTGAATTACCATTTGTGTGAAAGCAGTGAACCTATATTGCGTGAAATTACCTATATTGCCTATACAGTGAACCTACATTGCGTGAAACCTATATTTGTGTGAAAGACCTGCCAAGCAGTGGTTTGTCCACTGATGAGAGGGGTGAGAGTGGTGAGAGTGTCGCGTTTCCCAGGAACCAGGTATCCCACAAATTCTGTCCTTTCAGTATACAATGTATTTAGGAAGGATAGGGCAGATAGAAAGGGATGGTGTGGTAATGCTTCTTATCAAAAGTAATCGGAGGGTGAAAGATTTCCTGCATTCAGACATTTTGCATGATAGTACAGAATCTGTATGGTGTGAGATAGTTGGAAGCAAAGGTATAATGAGAGTGGGAGTAATCTACAGGCCAGGTTATTGTAAAGATTATGATCAGAGCCACTACATGCAAATGGAATAGGCAAGTAAGCGTGATTGGGTGATTTTAATTTGCCTCTAATTGATTGGAGCAAATGGAAAGGAAACTCGACATGAGGGAGAAAATTTTTTAATCAACTAGACAATTGTTATTTGTATCAACATGGCAGGAAAAGTACCAGATACAGAATATTCAAGACCTGACCATCACCCATGAACCAGAAGACATAATAGGGCTGACAGTACAGAAACCAGTAGCAGGAAGTGATCAATTAAGACTGAACAATGAAGAGAGAGAGAGAGAGAGAGAGAGAGAGAGAGAGAGAGAGAGGTAGCAGTAGTTAAAGGCAAAGGCATAGGTTACAATTTTAAAAAAGGAACTTACGAGAGCTTAAGGTGAAACATGGCATTTATTAACTGGGTAGATATTTCACAGTCGGCGAATACAATTGAATTATGGTATACCTTTAAAATATTAATCACAGAACTTTGAATGCATATATACCAGGAGTGGCCTACTTAATTTGTGATGTGATCTACTTTTTTTTCTTCAAAATGTGTCACGATCTACCATCTCAAAAATTATATTGCACAAGGTGCACAAATCGATGGATGACTGTATATTTAAAATTCATCGTGATCGACCGAAATTAAATCCATGATCGACTGGTTGGCCACCCCTGATATATACCATTAAAAAAAAATACTCCATGAGGAGGATTCCAATTTGAATAAATAACAAAGCTGCCAGATTACTTCAGAAAAAAAAAGATGGCATGGGAAAGTTACACAGTAATAAAAAGTACTGAAACCTATAACAGCTACAAATTGATCTGTAATAGTGCCACAGAAAAGGTTAGGATGGCAAAGAGTTGTTTGTTATTTGGTTTTTAGGAGCATTAGCAGCTAAGGCCATATTGCTCTGGAAATATGCGGTGGTCACATCCTGACCTTTCCACATCCTCCGTATTTGATGGTGACGGGCTCGAACCATGGTCTAATCAAGAAGCATGTGCTACGCACTGCTGCTCCTTCCCACCTGGCTACGGAGGCGCCACAAAGAGTTGGGATAAGGAATTCTTCACATATATAAATGCAAAGAAGAGAAGGACAAATCAGATCGGACTCTTTATTTTATGGACTTGGAATAGTATTAGATACAACAGATGATCTCAACAATTACTTTGCATCGATGTTTACAGAAGAAAAACTCTTTATGTCAAAGAGAAATTAAGAGAGTGAAGTTGAAAAATATGTAAATAATTATACTGAAATTATTTAATGAAAAACTTTGAGCCTACAGACGAGTAAGGTCCTGGGGTTGAGTGCATATACCCTATAATTTTAAGGAACGCAGCAAGTGAGTGTATTGAACCATTAAGGCTAATTATCATAGCATCACTGGACTCGGGAGTGATTCAGCTGGATTGGAAAAGTGCCAATGTATCTCCAATGCATAAAGCGGTTCTAAGAGTGCAGTGGGCTGAACGTTCAGTCTAACTTCAGTAGTAGGGAAAATCATGGGGGCAATGTTCAAGGGTGGAATTCAGGATCATTTAGATAGAAATGGAATTCTGAAGGATACACAGAATGGTTTTGTAAAGGAAAAATCATGTTGTTTAACAAATTTGGTAAGATATTTTGACAGGGTCGCTCATGAGCAGGATTTGGGGAATAAATTTGACATTTTTTATTTAGATTTCAGAAAAGTGTTTGACTCAGTCCCATATGAGCAGTTACTTTATAACAGCATCATCATCGGCCATTTTCAATCCACTGCAGGATGAAGGCCTCTCCAGTAACTTTGCAGTTCCTTCTGTTTTGAGCACTGGCCATCCATTTACTACCCACAAACTCATGAAATTCATCTATCCATCTCCGCTGTTGTCTTCCAGGTTTTCTTCTAGCTCCTCTTGGGTACTATTCTGTTATTTTCTTAGTCCATCTGTTATCATGTCTTCGAGCTATGTGTCCTGCCCAAGACCATTTTAGTTCTTTAGTTTTGACAAGAATGTCCTTTATTTGAGTTTGCTGCTTAATCCATGTGTTTCTCTTCTAACAGTCTGATTCACAATATAATTCATTCCATTCTTCGCTGTGTAGTTCTCAGCTTTTCTTCCATTCTTTTGGTGAGTGCCCAAGTTTGACTTCCCTAAGTCATGGTGGGGAGCATACATTGGTTCATAACTTTACGTTTCAGACAAATTGGGATATTGCTCCTCAGTATGTGGCTATATTTCCTGAATGCTATCCATCCAAAATTTATTCTTCTCTTGACTTCCAGCCATTTATCATTATTACAGCTAATAACTTGTCCCAGATAAGTATATGACTCCACCTTTTCAATTACTGCTCCTTCAATCATTATGTCCCTTTCTGTGGCATACTTGTTCATCATTACTTTTGTTTTAGCCATATTCATCTTTAGTCCAAAATCCTTACTAGCTGTGCATAACTGATTAAGATTTTCCTCTAATTCTTTGGGATCGTGGCTTATGACCACAATGTCATCTGCAAATCGTAAATGGTTTAGGTACTCTCCACTCACATTGACTCCTTTCTGTGACCAGTCTAATCTTCTGAAAGCTTCCTCAAGGGCAGCAGTAAACAGCTTCAAAGATATTGTGTCTCCTTCTCGAACTCCTTTCTCGATTTTAAATTTGCTACTGTCTTTCTCTAGTCTAATAAAGGAGATAGCACTCTCATATATTTTCTTAAAAACATAATATATGGGGTATCTATGCTTTGTATTTCCAGTGCCCGAAACATTGCCTTATGCTGTATGGAGTCAAATGCCTTTTCATAATCCACAAATGCCAGGCATAATGGTGTTTTATATTCATTTGCTTTCTCCATTAGCTGTGACATTACGTGAAGGTGATCCATAGTTGAGAATCCTATCCTAAAGCCAGCTTGTTCTTTCGGTTGATTCTCATCAAGTATTCTTTCTAATCTGTTAATGACACATGTGAACAACTTGTAGATGTGGGATAACAAGCTAATTGGTCTATAATTTCCAATTTCTGATTTATCTCCTCTCTTATGCAGCAAAACTATGATAGCATTATTCCACTGATGTGGGATAACAAGCTAATTGGTCTATAATTTCCAATTTCTCTCCTCTCTTATGCAGCAAAACTATCATAGCATTCTTCCACACCTTTTCTAATGCATTTTGTAATAAGTCTTGCCAGTTTTTGTGTTATGTCTCTTCCTCCCTATTTTAACAACTCTACAGTAACTTCATCTTCCCCTGGGGCTTTCTGATTCTTCATTTTCTTCAACGCATGTTCTACCTCATCAGGAAGAATATCAGGTATGTTGTATGTGTTACTAATTTGTGATCCATCTTCCCCACTGCTGGCATCATTCCCTCACTCCTTGTATAATTCTCTATAGTCTGCTGCTATTTTAATTATTCCTTCTCTGCTATTTATAAGTACACCATCACTATTCTTCAGTTTCAGTATCATTTGTCTTTCTGTATTACTGCTTTGGAATAATTTTGACATTTTTTATTTAGATTTCAGCAAAGTGTTTGACTATATCCCATATGAGCGGTTACTTTATAATATGGGTCCCCAAACTACGGCCCACAGATATTTCAATGAGAGTGTAAAAATTAATGTTTATATTAGATCATAAAATTTATGAAAAACACATTTTACAGATTATTTTAACATTCGTCGGTTGATTAATAGTGTTGATGCCTCTGTGTCGTCAGCTTAGTCTTGTTAGATTTTAATTCTGTTATTACCACTCAAAGCTATTCTTTGAAACATCATTAAAATAATCCATTAATCTTGACCCTGTCATTAAATAGCAATAGGTGTTAGAGACAGTAATTAGGGATTTCCTAATCCCTTGTCAGCCTGCACACCAACTCTGATGTTCAAGTATGGGAGTAAAGGTCACTCTAGGCTTCAAACTACACAAGAATCCCAGATCCAGGGTAAAACCTGACACCAGCAGCATGGTCTGATGATTGACATTAGTAAGATCCTGAACCAGCCTGCACATGAACCCTGATGTTCAGAATATGGGAGCAAACGGATAAAAACATGACACTATCCTTTGGTTGATGGAGTTAATCCCTCTGCTATAAATTAACCACTGGCAGACTGTATGCACATAAAGTTTCTGGTAGCGTCAGCAAGAGGAAGCTGTCAGCAAGTATGAATTACTCTTTGTATTACCTTAGATTTCCTGTTTTCTGTTGTAACAGCAATTCAAAAGTTAATACATAAAAATCGTAATTTGCATTATTGTAATATTGGTAATGGCAATTGTATTATTTGTAATTGTACCTGTAATAGCCTAAAATATTCAAATTTGTAGTCCTTTCTGTTCTCCCCACAGCATAGTCTGATGATGGGTATCAGTAAGATAAAACATCACCTTATTAAACTATATTAAATTAATAATGTTTTATATTATAATAATGTAGTTTATTAGGCAAACAGCCTAATAAACTATATTATTAATTTCAATTGATATAAGAGTGATATGAATAATAACCTTTACATCTGAGCTTGCTTACTTCAATATTCATGAGTATATTTTTTTTATTCCAGTGACCCCATAAAAATCACGTCGAAGTTGTCTAAAAAAAGAAAAGTTGATGCTGAGTGTCGCGTTTTTAACAAGTGGCGGCCAATTAATTAATTTTTTGCACTGATCAATGATACTTTCACGTGTCTTATTTGCAATGAAGCCTTGTTGGTGTTCAAGGAATATAATGTGAAATGTCATTACACCACAAAACATGCCCCAAATTACAATAAATTTCAAGGAACTTTGCAGCAGAACAAACTACAAGAACTAACCCAAACTTTTCAAAGTCAACAACAGAAGATTAGAACTTTTACACAACAAAATTTATCTGCAGTTAGAGCTAGTTTTCGAGCCTCCCAAATCATTGCCGAATTTGATTTGATTTTGATTTGATTTGGATTTTATTGGCGCATTAGCAACTAAGGCTATAATATGCGCCAAATCCAGGTCATATATAAAAAGTTAAACATTCAGTGACCTAATTAGTTAGGCCACCATGTCGAGATATAACATAGATATAAAAGGTATAAAAGCAAAAAATATATCAACAAAGAAATAACAATACAATTTAAATTTTAAATACGAGTAAAAAGGTTTACTGATTTTAAATATCTAAAAACAGCAGACACATTGTCATTGTTGGATAAAATCTGACTGAGTGTATAAGGCTCAGCCAGATGGCTAAAAGCGGTAAAATAAAAATCACGTTCATGTCTAAAATGTGGACACTCGGTTAAAATGTGACGTATACTTAAATAGGTGTCACAGTTCTCACACATAGGACAGTCATCTGCCCTCAGCAGAAATGCATGTGTAAGATGACTATGTCCTATGCAGAGGCGAGCTAAAACAACTTCCTCTCTGCGATTCCTGCGCAGACTAGACTGCCAATGTCGGATTACAGGCTTTATCTGATAGAGCTTGTTTGTGACTTGCTCATGCCAAGATTGCTGCCACTGGGACAGTAATTTAGCGTGTATTAGCTGCCTGTAGTCTGTATAGGGGACTAATAGGCAATAAGTGTTGTGGGGTTCTGGTGACTTGGCCGCAGCATCTGCCAGTTCATTTCCCACAATCCCATTGTGGCTTGGAATCCAGCAGAAACAAATGTCGAAAGAACACTCAGACAGAGTGTAGCGTCTTCTGAATCCGGGTCACAAATGGATAAGGATTATACCTCATACCCGATAAAGCCTGCAGTGTACTTAGAGAGTCAGTGTACACCATACACCTTTGATACCCATGGGTTTTAATGTGGTTCAATGCTAACTCTATAGCATACAACTCAGCTGTATATGTGCTGCATTCTTGGGGAATCTTTCCAGATATAGAACAACCTGGAAAGACAGCAGCAGATCCAACAGACAACTCCAACTTCGAGCCATCAGTGAAGACGGGCAAGAAGTTGGAATATTCGACTATATAGATAAAATATATATATTTTTTATTTTTTTTTTTTATTAAAACGTGAACAGTAGATACATTTTCAACAACAACTACTGTATTTACATTCTATGTACAAAGCAAAAAAGAAAGATAAAGAAAACTTTTTAGAAAGAAATACAAAGGTTTCAATATTTTAATTTCAGGAAATAAGAAAAAAAACCAGTTTCTTGGGGTTGGGTCGTTCTCATGTTAAGTGTCACACGTTGAAGGTGATGGACTGTTCAGTGATGGTGAAGAGGTGACCGCCACTGTTCCATTCGCTGTTAAGATGATCCACAGTTTCTGGTCTTTTGCAGTGGAATTCGAGTAGAAGTCTGCTCTGCAACTTCCTCCGTAGGCTCCACTTCAGATGTTGCGCCGATGTGTCGACAGGTGGCACGTCGTCACTGCTTCTTGTGTGCTTCAAGTAGAAGCTGTAAATGACGGCCTTGGCCGCAATGAATAGGAAGTTGCAGGTGGTGTGTGCTGTCTGCTCAGAGTGAAGTAGGTACCAGTAGTCCTCCGGAGTGTGGGTGTGGTTGCAGGCAAGCTTTGCTGCATCCAAAGCGTATTTGACGAGTTCCTTGTTCACAGGGCATGCCAGGTATATGTGTTCCAGGGTACCTGGGGTGGCGCAGAAGAGGCAGTAGTTTGAGGAGCGTAACCCGAAGATTTGTAGCTTGACTGGGGTGGGAAGGATGTTGTGCCACAGTCTCCACTGGATGTCTGCGTCTGATTTGGAACATTTCGTCCTGTACGGAAGGTTCCACTGAAAGTTTGATGGTGGCTTGTGGTGAGTGGAGAGGGGTGCAGGGACAGCTTGGCAGGTGGATGACTGGAAAATCGTGGTTGCATGGCGAGACATGATTAGCTGATAGACTTTTTTGGAGGGTGCAGGAGACAGAGGTACTGTGTCTTCTGGTGATGTGATGACGAAGGTTGGTGTAAGCGAGGATCCAGTGACATTTCCGATCCCTTTAGTTGTAGTGATGTCTGGAAGAGCTTGTGTGATCGCTGATTTTAGATGTATGTGTTGCTGCTTTGCATTAATGGTTTTAATGGGCAAATCTTCTGATCCTTTCCATTCAAGGCTTGGTGTCAGGAGGTCACCTATGGTTCTTATTCCTGCCCAGTTCCACGTAGGGAAGAAGAGAATATCATCATTTGCAGGGTCTATTATTCTTTTATTGTAGAAGAGCGGTTCTGAAAGTATTCCGGGAAGGGATGTTCTCTCAAGATTATGGTGAAGGTTTAGCTTTTTCCAGCGGTATAGTGCGTCTTTATAAAACGGCGGTAGTTTGAGTGGTACTGGTGCCATGTCCATTCTCAATATTGTTGAAAGGGATAGATAAAATATAGATAAAGATATCTATATAATAGTAATGTGAAAAGCATCATTTCATCTGTACCTCATATTGTGTTCATCTTTCACAACGAGTTGCCCATGTATTGCACTATCTCGAATAAGTAATGCTTGACTAATAGAGAAGACTATTGTTACTTATTTTCGGTGGGTGCCACACCCAGACGGCATCATTTCAAAGCTAGTTGGCTTTTCATCGGTGGGTGGGCAGGTACCCTGGTATTGTTGTTGTTGTTGTATTGGGTTTTTTTGGCACAAGGGCCTCTTGGGCCATATTGTGCCTGTTCGTGATTTGTTTGTCACTTTGATCACAGTCTATCATACAGATTTATGTGCTTCAAATAATTAAACCGTTCCTCAAAATTTGCTTCATTGCCAAGAATATGAAATAAGGTTAAGAGTTCCTTTAAGTTGGACAGGTAGCTAAAGCTTGATTTTCTGACTGTTGAAAGTTGGGGACATTCTATGAGGATGTGTTTTATTGTTAATTGCGACTGACAAAAGAAACACTGAGGATTCTCTCCCATAAGCAAAAACAGGTGAGTTGGATGCGAATGACCGATGCGGAGCCTTGCTAGAATCACTTCTTGTCGCCTGCTTCTCCTGGAACTAGATATCCACAGTTGTGGCTCTTTTTTTTATCTGCAGTAGTTTATTATTGGTTTGAGTTTTCCAAAGGAGAGACCATTGTTTCCTGCATGTTATTTTAATGACAGATTTGTGATCGGTGTAAGGAACTTTTATTTGTCTGGAAGATCCAGAGTCGGGATGCTTTGCAGCAGCATCCGCATGTTCATTGCCTGAGATGCCAACATGACCAGGGATCCAGCAGAAGGTAACCTTCTGATTGACTGATAGTGAAGCAACTTAGATCGGATCTCTTTAAGAATGGGGTGAGAGGGACAAAAAGTAGATTGAATGGCAGTGATTGCGCTTAAGGAGTCTGTATATATCAAGGATTCCTTGATATGGTACCTGTTTATATTATCTAGAGCCAATTTTATTGCGAATAATTCTGCAGTATAGATTGTTTGTTTGTTTGTTATTTGGATTTTAGGAGCATTAGCAACTAAGGCCATATTGCTCCGGGATATGCGGTGGTCATTCCCTGACCAATCCGAATCCTCCGTATTTGGTGGTGACGGGCTCGAACCCCGGTCTAATCAAGAAGCGTGTGCTACGCACTGCTGCTCCTTCCCGCCTGGCTACGGAGGCGCCCGCAGTATAGATATTGCATTCAGTGGAAAGAGACACAGCTACTGAGAAGTTGGAAGAAACTGCTGCAGTACCTACGGCTGTATCTGTTTTGGAGCCATGAGTATAGATATGTACTTTTCCCGAGTTTTCCAAGGAATGCGATTTATGGAGCTGTTGAAAATTTGTATTAGCCAGGGATGTCTTCCCCCATCTTAAAAAGAAAATTGTCACAGAGAGGTACGAATTCAGTCCAGGGAGGTTCAGGAGTACCAAGGTCTTGGAAGACATTCTGAAAATTAATGTTCCAACTGATCATGAGCTCTTGCAGTCGAAGCCCTGCGGGGCGATTCTCATTAGGTTTATTTTGATATAGCATGGTGTATTTAGGGTCGAACAAGTGCTGCCAGCTAGGATGTGATGGAATACTCTTAATCTTTAGTGCATAGTTACATAATAAGGATTTTCTCCTTAGGTGCAGTGGAGGTTCATTTGCCTCAATATACAGGCTGTGGATCGGAGATGTTCTGAAGGCTCCCACAGCTATCCTAAGGGCACCATGCTGTATGGTGTTCAGACGTAATAGGGAACTGTTCCTAGCGGAGTCATAGACAGGTGATCCATAATCTAAGCGTGATCTTATTAAAGCTCTATAGAGATGAAGAAGAGAGTTTCTGTCAGCATCCCAGGACATAGCGGAAACGGCTCTTAGGATGTTCAGTTTTTTAAGACACGTGGTTCAAAGGTAGGATATATGGGAAGCAAAATTAAGTTTATTATCTAAATGTTAGCCCCAACAGATGAAAATTGTTAGTGACAGGTATCAGGCTGTTTTTTAAAAATATTTCTGGATCCGGGTGTAGTTTTCGTTTTTTACAAAAGTGAATTGCAGTGGATTTTTTTTCGGCTAAAGAATAACCATTCCGCAGTGCCCATGATTCTATTTTAGCTATGGAAATTTGAAGTTGTCTTTCAATGATGTTCATAGTTTGGGATTGACAGGAGATAATGAGGTCATCGGCAAACATGTACAATTCTACTATATTTGGTACTTCCCGTGTCATGTTTGTAATTCTTACTGCAAATAATGTTGGACTTAGAATAGAACCCTGTGGTACACCCTCCTCTTGTTCAAATGATTTGGATAAATTGTTTATATACCTTACCTGAAACGTTCTGTTGCATAGAAAATTTTGTATGAATTGAGGTAACTGACCTCTCAAGCCGAAAGAATGGAGATCCTTTAGTACACCATATTGCCAGGTGGTATCGAAGGCTTTCTCAATATCGAGATTAATCATGACTAGATGTTCTCTCCTTATAAAGGCATTTCGGATGTTTGCCTCTGCTTTTATCATCACATCTAGCATGGACTGGTTCTTTCGAAATCCATACTGGCTGCTGTTTAGTAAGTTGTTTGCTTCCAGGAACCACGTTAGCCGCCTGTGAACCATTTTTTCGAGGACTTTTCCTAGACAACTAGTCAGTGAAATTGTCCTGTAGTTATGCGGAAAGGTACGATCCTTTCCTGGCTTCGGGAAGGCTAGAACAATTGAGTGATGCCAGGAGAGTGGGTAGGTATTTTCTAAGAAAATACGGTTGTAATATTTTAACAATGTTGTTTTTGCTCTGTTGTCAAGTTGCTTTAACATTATATAATAGACCCCATCTGGACCAGCAGCACTATTGGGTGTTTTATTGAGTGCCCCTAGTAATTCTGCTAATGTGAATGGATGGTTGTATGGATTTGAAACTGCTGTAGAAAAATTAATCTTATGCTTTTCAGCAGATTCTTTAATTCTTTGAAAGGTTGGGTTAAAGGTGGATATTGCTGATATGCTGGAAAATGATTCCGCTAAGGCATTTGCTATTTCTGCTGGTGATGACAACTCCTTCCCTTCCCAATTTAGTATTGTAGTTGGGGACTGGACATATTTGCCATTGAGCGTTTGCATTTTCCTCCAAATGATTCTACTATCTGTGTCCTTATTTATACTTGAGGAGAGCTGATCCAGGCTTCTTTCTTTGCATTTCTTCTTATTTTGCTTCTTATAATTAGGTTACTTATTCTTCTTATTTCTTCTTATTTCTTATTTGCATTTCTTCTTATTTCTTCTTATAATTAGGTTACTAGTTGTGGGGAATTTACGAAATAAATTCCAAGATCTGTTTTTTTCCCGTTTCGCATGCATACAATCTTGGTTCCACCAGTAGTTACTGTTTCCGTTTCCCCGGTAAAGATTTTGGTATTGCAATGGTGGCAGCTAGTAATATTTGAGTAGTAATGTGTTCCGTGACATTTTCTATGGTCTCAGATTGTATTATTTTATCATCTAACTGAACATGAGAGGCATATTCACTCCAGTGTGCCCTAAGGAATTTCCAAATGGAGCGACATGGGGAAGGGGAGTTTGCTCATGTTTGGAGTTTGCAGAGAATTGGCAGGTGATCACTGTTCAGTGGATTGTCAAGAACAGATCGAGAGATCTATTGAACCTCATGGATCCAGTCGAAAAATGAATGTAGGTTGGCTCGCCAGTATTTAAAATGGTGAGTTGGTAAGTATCAAGAAAGGATTCTATTAGCTTACCTCTCTTGTCAATTGTTGGAGATCCCCACAGCGAATGATGTGCATTGAAGTCTCCGAGCAAGCAGAATGGAGATGGTAGCTGGTCTATTAGATTTTCTAGGTCATCTGAAGTGAATAAGAAATTAGGAGGGATATATATTGACGCTATTGTAAGAGTGATGCCAATTACAATACGCACTGCCACTGCTTCAAAAGGGGTCTGAAGAGCAATATGTTTCGATGGAACATTGTTTCTAACAAGAATTGCCACTCCTCCACGGGCTGGCGAGTCTATTCTCCTATCTCTTCTGAAGATGTAATTTTTAATGGTGGGACACACTCGTGCATTTAAGTAGGTTTCCTGTAGGGATATGCCTGCTAGATCATACCGATTGATGAGGTCATATAAATTGTCTCTACAATTCCATTGGAGGAATCTTTCCATTAAGTGGTTTTGTTGTTTATTTTTGTTTCTTGCTGCTTTTTAGTTGAAAGTTGCTTGCCTTGATCCGATTCCGCTTTCTCTTTCTTTGGAAAGTAGGGACGTGTGACGTCCATCTCATCAGTCGCATGAAGTTCTAATATGCCATCATCTGTTTCACTGCGTTGGTCAACATCCATGCCTGTTGAAACTGGTGGGTTCAGTACTTTGCCACTTTTGGTTTTGCTGTTTGAGGCACGTCGGTTGGAATGGTAATTGGGGTGTTACTGGCTTGTTCAGTTTTTTGTTGAGAAGGCCACTGTTTGGAAGCAGAGAGCAAAGAACGTGCCCAATCAGCGATGGATAGATTTGGAGGAACTGTAACATCTGTTTGAATACCTACTGACTGAAATTGTTTAGCAGCAGTGGCATATGTACGTTTTGGTTCTGTTTTGAGTATTTCTCTTCTTGCCTCTGAGTATGTGACTTTATTCTCGACTTTATATTTTTGGATTTTTTTCCCTTGTTTCCATAATTCGCATATTTTCGAAAAAGCCGGGTGATTACCTTTACAGTTTGGGCATTGAGAAGTAGCAGTGCATTCAGATTGATTATGATCCTTTGATCCACAATTTGGACATATTGTCTCACCTTTACATGCAGTTTGGGAGTGTCCGTATTTTTGGCATTTATAGCACCCGATTGGATTCGGGATATAAGGATGCACACGGCAATGAAGATAGCCAGCTTTAACAGATGTTGGTAGGATAGGAGAACTAAAAGTGAGGATTATACTCCTTGTGGGAATAAGCATACCATCTTTCCGTCAGAATTCTCCTTGCTTGGATTACTTTTTGTTCTCGAAGTTCTTGGACTATTTCCTCTTCTGATACATTTAACAAGTCCCATTCTGCAATTACCCCCTTCGAGGAGTTTAGGGTGGCATGGGGAGTGACCTTTATTGATTGTCCACCAAAGGTAGTCAACTTTAATAATTTTTCAGAATGTTGAGATTTACTAGTCTCTATAAGAATATCCGCAGACTGAAGTCGCCTTACCGTTTTCGGTGAACCTGCAGCAGACTCAATACATTTTTGTATAAGGAATGGCAATAACTTACTCAGAGGCTGCTCTGAGAGAGAGTGTAGAATGAGGAATGATGGTATCTCCTCTTGAGGGGTTGTTCTCAGCCTCTTGGGTTGAGAGAAGTCATTATCATTGTCATTTATGTTGTCTCGTCTTGAGCTCAATGGCTCTTAAAGGTGGATACATATTTTTATCCATCTTTGCTCCTTTCAGCCCTGGGAGAGTGGATTTCTTCTCCCAGGTTACCGGCCCCACCATGGGGAGGCAGGAGCAGTGCCACTAGAGTGACCAAGTGGTATAAAAGTTAGTATGTTAATTTAAGGAAAAAAGAAGAAAGGTGTTTTTCCTTTCTTAAACTTGCTTACGATTTGTAAGACTAAGTTGCGTAATAATAGAAAAGTAAGAAAACTTTTATAACTGAAAGAAAACTATATCTTTGAGAAAACGCTTTAGAAATCATTCAGGAAATTGCTTGATCACTATAACGCTTGGCACCCGGGGCCACCCTGATATTGCAAGTGAAGCATTACTTATTCGAGGTAGTGCAATACATGGGCAACTCGTTCTGAAGGACGAGTAGATATGGCGTATCTATATGGATATTATATAGTAATGTTTATTATGTACTTGTACATAGTAAAAATGGATGAAGGAACTGAAAAATGAGAAAATTATTTTATTAGACATTTTTTATTATAATATGCTATACAATATAAGGTTAAGTAAAGTTTATTGAACTTACACTATTTTTTCAGTTGTATGAATAAAGAATGAATCCAGAGTTGTTCGTATTTTTTCAGATAAAATTGTGTCGTAGCATTTAGGTGTTTTAACTTTGCGCTTAACATTTGTTGCACGATCATTATTATTATTAGCCTTATGGTGCAAGAAAGCCTGAGGCTTATGCTGCACCAGGCAAAAAAAAAAAATTTCTGAATTACCCAGAGAGAGAGAGAGAGAGAGAAGAATGATGATATCCAGCTCAGGACCTTGAGTGTGCCAAGCCCATACTCACCAGATGTGAGCCCTGGGGAGAAGATTGTTTTCATAAAAAATATTCAAGTGATCGGTCAATTTTCTCAAGGGAAAAAGCTTTAATTCTTTAATTTTCAAATCCTCATAACTGAGGGGATCGGATATCAGGGACCCCCCTGTACTTGGATTTCAGGAAAGATTTTGATACTGATGCACATGGAAGGCTACTATACAAATAGGAGCAGTATGGCATTAAGGAAAAGTTACTGCTATGGATAAAGGTATTGAGTGGAAGAAGACAGAGTGGTAATCAATGGATATTGTTCTTCGTGGACAAATGTTATTAGTGGAGTCCCCCAGGAATTAGTGTTGGGCTCATTGTTATTAGCATTAGATGAGGCACATGATGTAAGAAAGCAAGCTTATATAGCATCAGCCAAAAAAAAAAAAACCCTTCCCATTTCATCATTCCAGTCACTCCATATGTTTGTCTAGTTCAGCCTTAAATTTATTTAAGCTATCAACTTCCACAACAACAGATGGAAGTCTGTTGTTGTGGAAGTTAATAGCTTAAATAAACGCACAATTCTGCTGGCTAAATGCACAATTTGAATCTATGCTCACTCAGGTTCTTAGTGTGAGCAAGCAGTATCCGGTCAGCATTGAGCCTGTTCAAACCATTCAAGGCCTTATACACCTCCATCAGGTCACCTCGCAGGTGGCTACTCTCCAGAAGCTGCAACTTGAAGAACTTAAGCCTTTCTTCATAAGCACACCCCTTTGTTCCTCTCACCAACCTTGTTGCCCTTCTCTGTATTCGTTTTAGTAACTCTACATCTTTTCTAAAATGAGGCCTCCAGACCTGAATACAGTACTCAAGGTGTGACCTGACCATTGTCTTATACAAAGGGATAATCACCTCCTTGTCTCTGCTAGCAAAATTCCTATATATCATTGACAAAATTCCGTTACCTGCTCTGGCAGCTCAAATGCACTGCTCAGAGAACTTCATATCTGACGGCACAATTATCCCCCGGGTCTTTTTCATTCTCCACCTCCCTGAGTGTAGTATCACAGAGTTGGTATGTTTCTGTTGGGTTACTGCTACCCATATGCAGTACTTTGCATTTGTCAATGTTAAACATCAGTTTCCACTTCCAGCCATTCTGCCTAACTTTTCTGGATTCTTTTGCAGTAGCATACTGTCTTTTGTGTCATTAACAACCCTGCCAACCTTTGTATCATCTGCAAACTTGGACATCAAGCCTGATATACCATCACATCGTTGATAAAGACATAAAACAAAGGCCCAGCACTGAACCCCGGAGGACCCAACAAATAATATTAGTCCACGTTGAGCAGTGTCCATTTATTGCCACTCTCTGCCATCTCTCACTCAACCATCCCTTTATCCATTGCAGTAACTTTCCCTTAATGGTATACCACTCCAATTTGCACAGCAGTCTTCAATGTGTGAACAGTATCAAAAGCTTTCCTGAAATCCAAGTATACGATATCAAAATTATTTTTAGCATCCAGTTCCTTTGTGAACACATCGTAGTATTCAAATAAATTGGTCAGACAAGACTTCCTATTAACAAACCCATGCTGTGTCTGAACTATTGCTGCTGTCTTGTCTAGGTGATCCAGTATCACCTAATTAACCAGTGACTCCATTATTTTCACTGGAACACAAGTTAAACTAACAGGTCTACAATTATTTGTGTCACCCTTTGAACCCTCTTTGTGAATTGTGGATACATTTGTACATCTCCAGTCCATGGGGGACCTCCCCTGACTCTCATAAGAATGCTCTCATAATTATGGCTAAGGATTTGCTTACTTCCCTTGCTGCCGCCTCCATTATAACTGGATATATTCCATCTGCCCCAGGTGCCTTTTTGTGTTTAACTTCAACAATTTCTCCTCCACTTTGCTCTCAGTTATTAGAAAATTATTAAGCACTCTGTTAGTTTGATAAACTTCTGGCATTTTCTTCCCTAATAACTCCTCATGTGTGAATGTCGATGCAAAATACTCATTCAGATTGTCAGCTATCTGAGCAGGATAATCAACACTCGAACTGTCAATATCAAGTGGACCAATCTGATTCATCCCTTTCCTTCTAGAGTTTATATAACTAAAGAAGTTCTTGTTGTTTTTCTTAGCATCCTTTGCCAAAGATTTCTTGTAATCTGCCTTCGCTTGCCTAACCTCCTTTGTGACTTGATTACAGACTAGCTTATTGTCATAGGCTTCTGTGTCGCCTGAAAATTTATATGCATCCCATGCATTTTTCTTCTTTGCCACGAGCCTCATTAATTCATCCGACATACATTTAGGCCTGAGCCTTGAACAATATTTCTCAGTTGGTATGAAAAGCCTAGTAGCCTACAAGATTAAGTCCCTGAAGGCTTCCCATTTAGAATTCACCATTTGTAACATCTTCAGTTGATCCCACTCTATAGAATTTAAAACCTATCTGAGACTTCTGTAGTCACCTTTACAAAAACAAAAACCCTTCCCTTTACTCTTGATCATAGTTACATCTTTAAGTAAATCCCACATAAGTACACTGTGATCACTGTCACCTAGTGGTTCCTTTATCTGCAAATTCCTAATGCATGCGTTATCACTGCTGATAACCGGATCAATTACTCCCTCTGGTTGCCCATCGAACATATTGCTGTAGAAAACAATCCTCCAATAAATCCACAAAAGTCTTGCTAGCATGCGAGTGACCATTCCACAAGTTCCAGTCAATATGGGGAAAGTTAAAATTCCCCATTACCAGACATTCTGATTTCCTGGACCATTCTATTTCTCTGCACAAATGTTCATTGTACTCATCAGAGTCATTAGGCCTACAACATACTCCTACTCTCATTTTTCCTTTCCCAGTTTTTATGTCACACCAAACAGACTCAACATTGCACTCTCCATACATGTCAACTGGGTGCACTTCCTTAGATTTTATGTTTCTTAATTAATAGCATAACCCCTCCTCCCTTCCTACCCTGTCTGTTCTTTCTGTACACATTGTACTCCTCAAATTCCAATTCTGCACTGCTTATATCTGTGTGACACCATATCTCTGATATCCCAACAATATCTGCCTTTGATGTCTTGATCAGCACTTCGAAGCCATCAATTTTATTTACTATACTTCTAGCATTAGTGTACATGCAAGTATACATGCACTCTTTCTTACCCTTAGTAATCCTAACACAGCCCATGTATTTACTTGTTTGATGATGACTCCCAGCTGCTGTTGAAATCCCCAGCAACTTGCTCTCTAGGCTGCTGCTCATTACAATAGAAGCAGTGCAACAATCACTTTCGCTTCTACGTGTGTCTGCCGGTAATCTTTTAGTCTGCGAATCATCCCCAAACTAGCAGTTTTACAATCCACCTAACTCTGCCTCGATAGCATCAGCAAATATTCTTGCACCCTTTCTATTTAAGTGTATCCCATCTCTATAGAAGCGGTCACTCCTGTTAGCAAGCATAGACCATGAGCCTTGCACAATCTCTCAAGTGCCGAATTGATTGATAAGGCTCTCATCATATACTCCCTCCTATCGTGTCTGGGCAGAACTGCAGACACTTTCAAATTTAACACTAACTCACGACTTTTCTTCAGCATTGACTTGTACTCGTTAAGTAAATCTGCAGATCTCTTGCTCTTAAGGTTATTTGTACCAACGTGTACAACAATATCACCTGTTGTGCCCTTAAAAGATGATATCTGCTCTATAACATCATCAACTTTTGCCCCAGCAGATATACCCTGTTCCTGTTCCACCCATCGATATTATTTTCTATATTTATGAAAAATACTGATGAATGTATATCAGGTTTAACGTCCAAGTTTGTAGACGATACGAAAGCTGGCAGGGTTGCTAATGATTCTAATGACAGTACACTACTGCAACAGGATCTAGAAAAATCGAGCAGATGGGCTGAGAGGTGACAACTGAAGTTTAATGTCGACATATGGGTAGTAGTAATCCCATAGATGTGGGTAGCAGTAATCCCAGAAAAATGGACCAATTGTGTGGTACTACACGTAGGGTAGTGGAGAATGAAAAAGACCTGGGGGTAATTGTGTAGTCAGATATGAAGTTTTCTGAGCAATGCAGACAGGTTGCCAGAGCAGCTCTTGGGGGTCTTGTCAAAGATATACAAGAATTTTGCTAGCAGGGATATGGAGGTGATTATCCCTTTGTATAAGGCAATGGTCTCCAGACCTGAATGTTGCACTCAGGCCATGTTTTGAGTACTGCGTACAGGTCTGGAAGCTTCATTTTAGGAAGAATGTAGAGCTGCTGTATTGAGAAGGGCAATGAGATTGGTGAGGGAAACAAAGGGTTGCTCATACCAAAAAGAGCTTAAGTTCTGCAAATTGTAGTGTTTGGAGACTAGGCACCTGTGAGGTGATCTGATCGAGGTGTAAAAGGCCTTGAATGGTTTGAGCAACCTGAATGCTGATAGGATTCTTACTCTTGCTCAGATTACGTACCAAATTGAGGAAGACGGTCGTAGAACAGATGTGTGGAAAATTTCCGGAACAAACTTCCATCTGTTGTTGTGGAAGTTGATAGCTTAAATAGATTCAAGGAAGAACTGGACAAACTTTTGGAGTGAATGGATGGGTGAAATGGGCAGTTTTTTATTTTATTTTTTTTTTTTTTTGGCTGATGCTGTATAAGTTTGCTTTCTTACATTATATACCTCTACTAAGGCTAATGATTAGGATTCCCAGAGCATTTTCTACGTAGTTCTTCACTGAAATGTGATATTTTACAATGTACTGTATTTTACTTTAGGTTAGTCTCTTCATCTGTTTTTTCATTTGGTTCTAAATTGCTTTTGGTTATTGCTTGTTCTTTTGGTTTTCGATTGATTTTAATGGTCTCGTTACTTCCATCCTCTTACGGTATATCTTTACAGTTTTATTTCTTCTGTATTATTAAATTTGTTAATATGTTGAACAAATTTAATAATACTTTTTAAAATATGTATTTCAACAGAACAGTATCTACAGCTAGGCAGGCATTGTGTTCTCCATATATATTTTTCACTCAGTTCTCATTCATCTTAGTATTGTACTACTCTCTTGTTCACATATTTGTATAATTTATTTAATTTATATATATATATATATATATTTATAAAACAACTTTTGTATCATTGTATATATTTGGGAGAAAAGATAAGAGAATGCATCTTTGTCTTGAAGCTGAATAAATTGGTAGAAAAGCCAAAGGAAAAA